>NC_053022.1:550693822-550723289 GCF_003073215.2 Triticum urartu
GGGAGCTTGGCGGCCACCTCGGCAGGGGTCAACAACTTGCCGCCGGCAGCCATCAGGGTATGCTACATGTCGTTAAAATAAGAACAAACTAATAAAACTATAACACCAAACAGATTATATGAACCATCCATGATACTGTATGTAAGTTTTCAGTTCCTTCCATTCCCCACCACGATTCTGTATGTCACATGGCATCATTAAAATTCTGTTGTCACAATTATTTAGCAGTACAAAACTCCCAACCAGAGAGGTAAATTATGCCTCATGGTGTGCTGCAGTTCAGTACCCCAGGTCCTAACCAATTCAGTCATCCGCATGGCATCATCTAATTTCAGCATGTCACACTTACTTAGTTAATCTATGACAGCGAACTACTAATAAGAACCATTCATGGTATTGTGCCAGGACCATACAACAGACCGGCATCTTGTTTATAATTAGAGGGTTATGAAGAAACCATGAGGAAGCCAATAGCATGATCTCCAATTATAATTCTGATGGTCTAAACAAATTTCAGCAGCAATGATATGTCCAGGTGGTTTACACCCATTTGCACCACTAAACGAAGAGGGAGGCATGTGGGTCATTACCTTTTAGTCCAGCCTGGAGCTTGAGGGTCGACCTTGCCTGTTGTCTGAACCGAAACTGCAAGCATCACTATCTTCATGGTCTTGAATCACTGCGCGCTGCTCGTCGGTTGCCCTGTTGAATCCTAGTCACAGTACTCCCAGTTCCTCATTGTCCGCTCGATGGCCGAGATCTAGGGCCGCCGCCAAAATCACTCTTGGCTGTGATGGCTGCCCCAACGAGGCTGAATCCAACCCAATCCTGGACTGCAAGCTGTCAGCAGTAAAATTTGAGCAGATCCTTGCAAGTACGCCTTTGCCCAACCTGTGCGCTTCATCTTGCAAATTCCAGCATCCATCAAAGCTTGGTCTCCTTCACCCATCTTAAGCCAGCAAAGGCTCTTAGTTGAGTACAGTGTTGCATCATCTGGGCAGCGGTCTGCTGCCTACATTAACAAACAAACAAAAAGTCACCACATTGGCTTATTAACTGCTATGACCCACATATACTACTGCGCTGTTCTCAGGTACGTACACAAGAAAATTGCCAGGGCAGGTTACCACTAGACTAGAGTTAAGGTGGTAAACTGGGCACTGATTACCTGAGAAATCAAATAATTGATACACGCTAGGATGCTGAAATTAAGACCCATTCATCCAAACAAGAGCTTAATTTGTTCCTCTGTCCTCTCTATCCAACAATTAGTATAATAAGATAAACTATTGACAATTTTCTATAACAGATATACTACTTGATGGTTTTATGCCAGAGTTACAATTGAAATTTTGAAGCAAATCTACAGTGATGTCCTACTGGGTTTTCTGTTACTAATGCAGAAAACCTTAGTAGCGTTGGCACAGCAGAAATTGCTTTCTGTAACAGCCATGCAGGGGATTTGCATCAATAGACTTTCTAAACATAAATGCAATCCTTATAGAAAGAAAATTAAAACAGCAAAAGAACAAATAAAGGACGCACATACACTTTAATGTTACTAAATTCTTACTAGAGATTCAAAATAATAGAAAGCATGTCAACTCTCAATTTAAAGCTTTGGTTATCACACAACAGCAAATTAAGTGTAGGCTAACTGGCTAAGATATGGTGCAAGTGCAATAATATACCATAGAGTAAAGTTTGACTGCAGTAGCATAATCGTTTCTCTTATTTGCCTTGCTTTCTTCTAACTTGAGATCAGCTGGATTCATGTTGTTCATGGAGTTATCCTGAAACAGCACACAAATCATTTGGCACAAGTAATGAGGATGTGTGGTAAGGAGATAAGACTTACATACTTACATGAGCTATATCAGAAGGGCATGAGAAAAAAATTAAAAGACAAAATATTTATGATGTGAACATTTTATTGATCCAGTTCACTCATTTATATGACTGCACAATAAACTGCTTATTTCACATACCACAGTAAACTTCACATCACATCCTCACACAAAGAATTGAGTACCTATTATTAAGTTATAAGGGCATGCTGAAGAACCTATAGAAAGGAACTTATATTGGCAGTGATGTCTCAAGTTATACCTCCACCGATGGCATTGATTTCACCAAATGAATTATCCATCAACACTCCAGTCCCGCGCATATGGAGTACGTGAAGTTACTCAAAGAAGGATCTCAACATATTTCTGTCTATTGTTATATGCAGCAATTTCTATTGGAAGATGGCCAAACTGTTATAAGAATAAAACAAAGATAAGTTTCACTGGAGCATTTGCAGAATGGTAATACAAAATAACAGAAGCACAGCCAAGGAATGAAGTGTGAACACAAGGTATATGATAATATATTTAGATATTCAACACTATGGTTCAAATAAAGAAGAAAAAAGAAACCCGTTCAGTTTTAATACAGCAACATCTTAAAGCAGTAATTACACATCTGACAAGAACTTCAGAAGATAATGCCTCAAAGCACTGAACAAGAACTCACTTATCATTCCACCAAATTATTGTCAGACACTCCAGAGACATCATCTTGTACAGATTCGCATCGTTCGTAAATGGTAGAAATATAAAATATTAACCACAAGGTTTGCACTTCAATTGGAACACCAGGTATGATGGTATATGGATCGATTGTGCATCTAAGAATAATGGTGTAAATTCATCCCTTCATGGTCACCAAGGACCAACCGGAATCATTAATGGACTTCTTAGGCTTTGAGGGTGAAAATAACAGATAACTAAGCTTTGCTTAGCCTTAACAACACAGCATGGTTTTGCATTAGTTTCTTAACATAATATTGCTGGAGTGAAAGTTAAAACTTACATCATTACGAACATCAGGATCTGCACCAGTAAGCACTTGTAGAAGTCAGTTAAGCCATTGTTGGCAGCAATTGTTAAGGGGGTTACAGTGCCAACACCCTTCACCTCAGTGCCAGCCTAACACAAGAAATGTTGCAAAGACACTTCTAAATAAGCATGACATCATTTATACTCCTTCCTTTTTCATGTGATACTTATCAAGAGTTCAAAAGATGTCAATGAAATGAGATGAATGCACCATACCTTAATCAGAAGCTTCACACATTTCAGCGAGCCAACATTGAGAGCCACAATAAGAGGTGAATAGGCAGTGTTGAATACCTTGTTACACTGAGAAGAAATATTAAGAAAATCAGTACCCTTACATGATGAATGTTCGGGAACATGTTTGATCTTTTTATCATTGAAATAGAGATATCTTTGTTAATATGGGCAGTTGACAAAGAGAAAGTAGTACCAGACAAAACAATCATGAATTTACTGATGTGGATCCTGTTAACCTAAGAAGGAAGGGTACATAAACAAGTGACGTACATCTGCATGGTGGTCCAACAAAATCTTCATAGCACCAACCTGCTTACAGAAAGCAGCCATATGCAGTGGTATCCCGGTATCACACAATGAATCAACATTGGCCCCTTCTGAGAGCAAGGCTTTTACTATTTCACAATTTCCTGAATGAGAAATACAAAGTAGGTTATTAATTCATAACAATATGGAAAACAATAGGTTATTTGCATAATACATAATATCCAACAGGTTATTTGGCATTGCTGCTGCTGCTGTTATTGTGACAGTACTTTTTGTTACTGAAAGCTTGTTAATATCATTTTATCATGGGCATATGCTGGAGACAGTTACCTTAGGGATCAAAGTTTCCAAAGCAATATGTGCACTTAGCTAGTTGTATTGGAATACTACCTCCGTTCTCAAATAAATGACATGCTAGAATGTGTGCAGTGAACTTGAAAAAAAAAACTTTTCATTTATACCACCAGCCTATGTCAATGACATGTAGGATCAGGCCCTATCTGTCATTGACACAACCTGGTTTTGTAGATGAAAGTTGCACCATAAGTGATGGTATGGATGAAAATAGTTACTCCACTTGCAGATTTATTAGGATTTCGCACATGAAAATGACCATGGATTTGTCATGAAAAATACTTCAATGTAACAAAACTTTTACTAACAAATAGTTATGAAAAGTAATGGCCAAACATGTTTGACTGAGACCGTGTCAATGTCCTCTAAATGGCAAGTAACAATGAACAGAGACAGTAATTAATGAGTATAAATTCTAAAATGTGTTTAAACAATTTAGGAACCCACGTGGTACCAAGTTGTCCAGAAAATAGGAGTGTATAGCCTCACACTTCTTTGCTAGATATCTTTGCTGTATATAAACATTGAAATCTGCGGAAGACAATTAGTGTGAACTACACCTCCAATGTTAAGAGGTTCATTTTATTACGTTTTTCATGCAACATAAGATTTGGATATGTATTCATTTACCTTAGGAAGTAACTGTAAAATAACTAGGTTGGAAACATCAGGAAAATTATTGCAATGAGAACCAAATAATCAAAGAAGGTACTATACGAATGTGGCATCACTCACTTATAAATGTATAACCAGCAACAGTAACTGTAAATAGTGGCTGTAAACAAGTCCATATTTGTTATCTTACAGCTGATAGGGACGTAAACAAGATAACTTCTGGATTGACATAATTGAATAGATGTCAGTGAAATACCCACAACAAGTATGAATAGTGACTTGAAACAAATTCATATTTTACTTTGTTTTCCTGACACAATAAATTATATCACTTCTGAATTTACCTATACTGAATTTATGTCAATGCAGCTCATTTTGAGACAAGGAATACATAATTCATGATACATACACACACGCGCATTGATAAAGGGTGTTTTTTAGACTTAAAAGATAGCAATTAATAAACAACTCATTTGTCACAGAAACATCTCTAAATGCTCAGATGACACTGTCATATCTATGCACATGCACAACCAATTACGACATGGGCATTTTCTACCTTCTTACTTATAATGTACATGATCCGTTTCAAGTTTCATTACATCACCCCAGAACACACAAACAAAGAATTTGAAGACACAGAGGAACAAGATAAGCACATGTAGGGAGAGACCTCCTGCAGCAGCCAAATGGAGAGGCGTAGACCCTTTTCCATCGGGCTTATCTGAATTAGCACCATGATCAAGAAGATACCGGAAAGTCTCCAGAGTGCCAGCAATAATTGCATTAGCCAGAGGTGTATAGCCTATCAGGGACATCAAAGAGAATAAACTGAATAAGAGACTCATAGACGAAAATTGCCCAAGAAATAGAAGAAAATCATGTAAAGGTTTTGCGATATAAACATGCATCTGTTTCCAGAATACACATACAAACATTTTACATACAACATCACATTCAGAAGTCAGAACTAGGAGGACAGAAATTTTAGGTTCCCTTTAAAAGTAATCATACATGAAAATATCTTGGCTCAAGGCACTCACACTTTCATTTTAATGATCCACAGTAGAATGAATCACCAAAAGATTAAAAAGGATAAAGAATTGAAAAGCCTAGGCTATAAGCGCCCAAGTCATGTGTATAATCAAACAAGTGTCATATGATTCCACTTCAATATGTACATATTATGCAAGTGCCGTGATGCCAAGATACTTTGTTACACAATACAAAGATCAGATACTACAGGTCGTTTAAAAGCCAGAGTATATTCATAAACAGCATTAAACAAGAAATAATGGAGGAGTTTGGAGTTCGTTGTTGATTCATCCAAATCAAAAGGTTTCTGTCAAAACAGTATACACTGCATCTGGAATAAATGAACTTCATGAGATTAATGCAAACAAAGGAGTTAGATGTATGTTTCAAAAACAGGGCCAATTGACAAGTTAAGCCTTAGATTTCTCAACAAAACAAGATAAATCCAGTCCCATTTTTGGCATAAATTAGTTCAATTCCCAGGCATATATAAGCTGACTTTACATAAAATTTCCCTCCAATTAAGGTAATCTACAAACCATTTTCTATGATAGTAGTTTGTAGACTGCCAAAACTAGAAAAATGAAACATGGAAACGACAGAAATAGAGGCATGGTTACTCATGATTGATTACGCATCGTGCAGACCGCATGAAATTCAACCCAATCTGATAGCCATCCTCATGGTAAGTGATCAGTCCCTCCCATTGCTTGGTGTCAAGGAAGCAGACAACCAAACAGCCAATCCATCACATCTGTCAAGAGGAGCTCAACGAAACCAACCTCCAGTCATCTACTCTAGTCTAGGGGGGAAGAAAACAAGGGTCTTGCTTTCGTAAGAGGAGGGAGGGAGACCAAGTGCCCACCTGTCTCGTCGGTGGAGCTCCTCGACCAGACCAGGTACACGCACACCGGCATCCTCCCACGGCGCGTGGCCAAGTGCAGCGCCCCGGCGCCGCGGAGCTTCACGGCCTCCGCCGCACCCCTGAGGCGTCCCTTCCCGCCGTCCAGCGCGCTCGCGGCCCCTGCGTGGAGACACGGACCCAAAAAAAATGGAAAAAATCTCCCAAAATCGGCGCTCGATCGAGCACCCAGAACCCAAAATCCGCGGGCGGAGCAGGATGCGAGCACGTACTCTTGAAGAGCTAGAGGTTGCCTTCGGCCGCCGCCCGGAGACGCCGCCGCTGCAGTGCACCGGGACCTGCAGGGGGAGAAGAGGGGTCGGGTGTTAGCGCTGGGGTTCATCCGCAGTTTATCAGGGGCCGGGCATGGGTTTGGGGGAGGAGGTCGCTTACCGGAGGCGAGGGGCGGCGCCATGGCCGCTGCCAGAGAGTGTGTCGGCGGTGGATTGGTGGGAGTTGGTAAGATTTTGGAGCGGGCTGCCTAAGGCCGGGCCGGGCTCGCAAAAAACCCAACCTGCCCGAGCCCAGCCCGAAGCCTGATACTTTTCAAGTTCGAGCCCAGCCCAAACACAGGCACGAAACCCAACCCCCGGCCTGAATGACACTTTTCATGCCTCCCGGGCATGCCCCTCCCGAAGGCCAAGCCCGGCCCAAAGCCGGATACTTTTTCAAGCCCAGCCCAAACATACTCCCGAAGATCGAAAACCCAACCTGATTGACACTTTCCATGCCTTTGGGTGCACACCCGGCCCAAACTATATTACGTGATTGAAAATGAGGCCTGATCTCGACTCAAATGTCAAGACCAACTCAGCCCAGCCCAGGTTTTTTGACCGGGCTCGGGCCGGGTTGTCGAGCTAGATTGTCTGTCCATCAAGCACCTAGAGAAAAAATTGACATCTATAATTTTTTAAATCGTTGCATCCTAAATGTGCTGCCATATCTCCTTTCTCTAACTGTTTTATATTGTTCATATTCTTTCTGTTTCTTTCCTGCGGCCTAACTACAACCCTCCCCCCTCCCCCCCGGGCATCTGACTAGCATTGCCACACGCCGCCTCATTGGTTGCCCTCCTCCCATCACCGTCTTGGTCGACACGCCCACCCATCCTGTACCCCCTCTTCCCATATGAAGAGCCCCAAGGACCACACGTCCCTGCCTCCCTCGGTTGGTGGTTGATGGTGGCCCCACGCCATGTTGGCACACCTACTCAAGACCGTGTTTGTATACAAACGCGATTTGCATCGTATATGCACACCAAAGCAAAGTTAAGGCATTAGTTTAATGTATGTCGCAAGTTTTAGCAGTAAACTAACTTTTCACTCCAAGTTTTAGCGTCGGTGGTGTAAATTGACTCTTAATTTGGAGTGCATGGATTTAACCAAGAATTGGCCCGAGGAGGAAAGGTGCCACGTCACCTTGACTTGCCCTACAAGTAGGCTAATGTTGGCACCCTTAGTGTGCAATGATTTCCAACAATTATTCTCAAAGGGAGTAACTTCCTTGTGAAAAAGCAATGTCGGCTGGAGATGAAGGCAAGGCCTCTGCTACGCTAGCAGTAGGACTGAGTGGGTTGGTGGGAGTTGGTAGGATTTTGGAGCAGGCTGCCTAAAGCCGCGACGGGCTTGCAAAAAAAACCGACCTTCAAACTCTAAGTCCGAGCCTCGTCCGAAGCTTGATATTTTCCAAGTCCGAGCCCGGCCCAAAACCTGGCCTAAATGACACTTTCCATGCATCTTTGGCATGACCCTCACAAAGGCCGGGCTTGGCCCAAAGCCGGATACTTTTCAAGTCCAAGTCCAAGCCCAGCCCAAGCATGCTCCCGAAGCCCAAAAACCCGACCTGAATGACACTTTCCATGCATCCGCGTGCACGCCCAGCCCAAACCATATTATCTACTTGAAAATGAGGCCTGGTCTCGACCCAAATGTCAAGCCCAACTTGACCCGGCCTAGGATTTTTTACCAGCCTCGGGTCGGGTCGTCCAATTGGACTATCTATCCATCAAGTACCTTAAAAAGTTTGGCATCTGTAATTTTTAATCCGGTCGTTGGATCCTGAATGAGTTGCCATATCTCCTTCCTCCAACTGTTTCTATTGTTCAGCTTCTTCCCATTTCTTCCCTGCAACCTACCCCCCCCCTTCCCCGGCATCTAACTAGTATTGCCACACGCCGTCTCACTGGTTGCCCTACTCCCATCATTGTCTTGGTCATCACCCACACCCATACTTGCACCCACTCCTCCCATATGAAAAGCCCCAAGGACCCCCACAAACCCCGTGCTCGACCCGCACCCGTCAAATTCGGACTTGCTTCCGCTCATGCATAGCTCAGCCATGCCGTGGCCCCTTTTGCCCTCATGTTTTCGCAGAAAAAGTGACTGCCGCCCAAAAAAAATTTATGAACCATTTTGCAAACGAAAAAATAAACATATTCAATTAGAACCTTCCACGAGGATGGATTGTGATGTTATATTTTATATTAATTCCTTGAATTGAGGTGTTAAGTAAAAATTTCATAGGACTTTAGGATCCTCGGTCGTTTGTTATCTATTATTGTCGTAAGGTGAAGGCGTTATCTCCGCCATTGATCATAACAGAACCAAAAGTCTTGGAATTTACAAATTGGCAATAGATGTAAATTGAGTATCTCCTGATCTAAAGCAAAAGTTTTTTTTGGAAAAGGATGGGAGCCCCCTGGTTGAATCGAGCTTGAGTACGATGTGAGACCCGGGGTGTCAACGGGTGTTTGGCCTTTTGCAGACCGCCTTGTTCAATCTTCGAGACAGGACCATTAGCATGTGAGACAAACATGTCACTGTAACATCAACACAGTACGCTAACCTCTTGTGTGGTAATACGGCATCATTCGGTCCATGAAAACTCAACAAATAACAAGGAACAAAGGAAGACGCTACAAAGAAAACGGCACGGCAAGATGCACGTTTGCTTCTTAGCTAACTTTTTTTTAATAATACATTTTTTATTAACTTACAAAAATAATACACGGTTTAGATATTTGTCACAAATAATACGGCGTTTGCTTGCGGTAAGACGACTGGACCTAATCGTCTTACCTGTAGATGATTAGTGTCCAGTCGTCTCACAGCAAGTCGTCCTCTCTGAAAATGATTAGTTTCAGTCGTCTTCCCTGAAGATGATTAGTTCCAGTCGTCCTCCCTAAAAATGATTGAAACTAATCATCGTACCCGTGGCTAATTAGTTCCAGTCGGCTTACCCTAACACGATAGCTGCATGCAAGCAAATTTGTGAGCTAATGGAACTGTATTTCGTCCCATAATTGTATCTCAGCACCCTCGCTTGAGCCTGGCCTAATTGTCCACAACACTTCTTCATAACCGTGTTCCCGGGAACCCTTTCCCGCCATCTTCTTTCCTGCCAAAATCTGCCTTTCCCGCCATCTTCTTTCCCGCGAACCCTTCTGTTCCCGCCATTGTCTTTCCCGCCAACCCTTATGTTCCGCCAACTTCTTTCCCGCCAACCCTTATAACCCCCCCCTCCCCCCATACAGAAAGGTTGGTAAGTAGTGCATTGTAGTCTCGTCAAGATGTCCCATTATCCTTTCGATCGTAGTTTCCACCCGGGTATGTCGAAATGTCTTCTGAGGTTATCCAGCAATTTCAAGATAGACAATATGATAATTCAATGGGACGGACTTATCAGTAGTGACACCATACTGAATGAGTTGGCCCATGCATTAAGTAGGTGCGGGTGGCCTGCAAGGACCTTTGAGGAGATACAAAAAGAACTTCACAGGTTGCATGTAAGGTGGAAGAAGCAACATCATAAGAGTGCAACTTTTCTAAAGACAGCAACAGAGCATGCTTTTTTATGGAATGACGAAAGCGAAGATGAAGACAATATCTTCATGCCGAGCAGCAAGGCCAAGACACCCGCATCGTTGAAGGGCAAGAGTGCCTCATCGTCGAAGGGCAAGGGTGCCTCATCGTTGAAGGGCAAGAGTGCTGCATCAACGGATGATGATGTAGTTTGTATGTTGTATTATCTAAGCAAAGTCGTACTATTTAATTTTGATTTACTTGTATCTTAATTATCTCTAGTATTCTCTCCTGAAATGTAACTTGATTAACAATGCGAATGAATAGAAATATGTCTCTCACATACATAGGTAGAATATATCTTTCGCAAACATAGATAGATATATGTCTGTCGCATAGATAGGTAGAATATGTCCCTCGCATACAAAATATTACTGGAGCAAATAACATCTACAAGAGAAAATGTCTGTAAAATTATACCCTTGAAGTGTGCAAAGCAACGATGACGAACGGCGGCCTTCAATCACCGGAGCCAGAGCTTCACCTCCACCACAGTGCCGCAGCTTCACCTCCACCTCCAGCACCAACAGAACATCCACCACCTCCACCAATATGCTCACCACCACCTCCACCAAAATGCTCACCACGACCACCACGAGCTACCCCATCACTAGATCGATGTCTCCCTTGCCTCCCCCAGCTATCTACAACGTATCTATGGTGGCAAATCAGAAAAAAAAACGGCTCAATTTGATGTACAAATGGGTTAGTTTTTGGGTGGGAAAGAGAAGAAAGGAAGAACAACAAAGAACAAAGGAAGAGGAGGATAAGTGAACGAGGAGGAAGAGAAGCGGGGCGACGCGCGGGGCTGGCACCCTGTCGTCCAACAGGGGGACGATCGTCCAGAGGGAGGACGACAGGCCCGTGTCGGCGGGGCCCCGGGCACCGACATCCCATGCCGGGACGAGGGGGGATGGTGCGGCGTGGTCGGGCCAATCGTCGGGTGCCACGTGGAAGACCGACCACCTGTCGTCCTCCGATAGGCCGACGTGGTCCAGTCGTCAGCAGTAGGCCGACGGGGTCCACTCGTCCTCCGGCGAGAGGAGGTCGATATTATTTTTAGAAAATAAAAGTTTGGCGTATTATTTCTGTATAAATTAATAAAAATGTATTATTTAAAAAAATTGCTGCTTCTTAGTTCTATGTACAACACTGGTCGTACTACCCTGCAATTAGCATCCAAACACGTCACTTAAGGTCTTTTTGGCCCGTGTGGAATTTTTGTACTATTGTAAGTGTAGTTACTTGACACATTTCAATATGTTAATGATATATAGTTTGGCTTGCCCGATCATGCATTAACATATTCCCTATTTTTCACTCAAGGGTCATACCATGTTACCGTATGGGTATTATTGGACCAGGCAAAAACCCTTTGAGATTCTTAGTAATCTTCCACATAAAATGAATTCAATATTCTTACTAAAAACCAATAATTTTAAATATAAATTGGGATTTGGCAAAATAATTTTCCACATAAAATTAATTATGAAAAGTATTTTTTGAAAGTTAAATTGATAAAGCATTTAATAAATATATAATTCTATAATTCGACACCTAATTCTAAACTTATTATTTATTAAATCATCTAAAATTTGTATAAGCACTTTGACTCGAAAAGAAAGAAAAGTTCCCTTGCACGTTTCTTATATCCGAGAATGGATTGCTCAACTAGCTAGCACAAAATGAAACGATCATCTCTCATTTCATCCCCTTCCCTTTTGAGCAAAGAAGGGTTTTGGAGCACTCAGAACATATTATATAGACCTAGCAATACATTTCACATCAAGACCCCAACAAAAGAAATTACATAATATTACCAACTTCTACAAAGATGACCCTATACATAAAAAAACAGTTGGGTTTAGCACACATCATGATCGAATTCAACCACGACAACATCGAGGACGAAACCACTCAAGTTTGCCGTGATCTCCAGCACTTTGCCTCCAACATCCAAGCTCACCCGTAAAGGAAGCCATGGATTCCAACCAAAACCCGATGTGCCTTCCGTTTGGCGTCCAACACGGGAGGGATGAAAAAGGCCGCTCTTTGGCTAGAGAAATCGATGATGTGGTGGTGAATGTTGGTCGCCAACCTCTGTCGCGGGCATCATTGCCCTACCGCAAGCACCATCGAGGATGAGCTCCAAACCTATTTGTAGTATGCAACTTCTCACTCCCCTCGTCTCCCTGTCCAGCCTCACGGTGTCCTTCGTAGGAGAAGGTGAGCATAGGATTCTCATGAAATCCAGGAACAATAGAATCCCATAGCCCAACATAAAGGATAGCCCATGGAGAAGGCCTCAGATCCGCCTAACCCTTCTTCTTTGGTGGCCACCGCTCTAGCCACCATGACAACACCCGTGACAACATCAGGGATGAAACCACTTGGGTCACTAAGAACTTTGCCTCCAACATCCAAGCACACCGGAAAAGGAAGCCAAGGAATTTGAGCAGACATGACCTACCTTTTGTTTTGCATCCCATGAGTGAGTTGATGGAAGCCATGTACTAGAGAGGGAAGTCGGCTTTGTCTGAGCTCAAGCATTTGGCTGTTTTGCAACGGAGGTCGGTGTACCTTGATGCAGCCCCCAAGGTTGTTTGAAGGATCTTGGGATGCAACACCTAAACCGGCCCAAACATTATGATGCAACCCACGAGTCAGGTAAATAGGAGGATCTCTTTAGACTCCGCATCAAAACCTACCGCGGGAGAGTCAATATGTTCATATGAAAAAGAAAGTTGTGAAAAGGATGTGCGAGAATCACCTTTATTCATAACTTTGCATGATCGAGCTAATGGGTGATCACGAACGCAAAATTGAAAATGTTTCAAATGAAATAAAAGACTAAGGTTGGGATCGACGCAACTGGGTTGTCATTCTGCTCGTGGCATCTTTCCGGCCTTTGCGGGGCCGGTTGACGTCTCCCCCTTTGGGCCTCTAACAGGTTGCATCCGGTGTTATTAATATATTCTTGAGAGTTATTAATATATTAATGAATAATTTTCCCTTTCACAGACGGGTTCATTTGAAGAAAAAAAATACGCGAACTCTCCCAGGGCTTCAACTTGGAAGCTTAATAACTTAATATATTTAGAGACTAGTAGTAGTCAATCGGTCATGGACGGAGTACAAAATGGGTGTGCAACTTCTTTCTTTGTGAAAAATGGATGTACATCTTTAATTTTGTCTCTCTCTTTTAACATGCTAGTTCATTCTAATTAATCGGGATTATACTAATTTTGAGATATGCATACCCATTTGTAATAAACCTGGCTCCGCCACTCCTAGTAATCTAGTACTGCATCAAAAACTATGCATCACACACTGAACCGTACATGAAAAGACCTAATGCCCCGGGAGGTTAAAACATGAGGGGTTAGGGTTAGCCACGTGAACACGAGGCGACGGGTACCTTTGCGTGTCGCTGCTGCTGGTTTCCTCTTCCTTCACTGGCTGCTCCGGCAGCAAGAGGAACGGGGAACCTTGGATTTGTGCGTCAGATGTTCTCAGTAGGGTTAGGGTTGAGAGAGTCACTGTCGAGGTCGTCGCGACGACGCGTCTGAATAAATTTGCTCGGGCTCCGTTCGCGGTCAGGCGGGGCTCTTGCCTTCGTCTAGGAGTCAGCGGGGTGGGGATCCCCGGATCTTATCAAGGTCGCGGGCTATGGTGTCTGGAGGTCGACCGGCATGTGGGGGGGTTGGTCCTCAAATGGGTGGTGGTTGTGTAGAGACGAAGATTCTTCTTTTCCTCCTCCCGCGGTATGATTTTTGTGTTGTTGTTCTTCCTACTTCTTTGTGTTGCTGCCGGATGGATGTCTTGCTTTGCCCAGATGGTTTGGCAAGCCGCTGCGTCAGAACCGGATCCTAGTTCTCTTCCATCAGGAAGGGGCACATATAGAGGTACTCAAAGCCACAAATGACGAAGGCCGGTGTAGGTGTGTCGGATGCATAAATGAATCCTTGCCTTTTCGACGCGAGAGTGAAGAAAAGAGGAAGCAGCGTGGCAGCTATTATGCCATGGTTGAAGATGATTATCTGCTTGGGTATGGTTGCAGATTACATTGCGCAATGCTAGCAAAGAGCTATGGAGATATTGGTATTTTACTGGTTGTGTTATGGTGCTCTATGTTTTTCTGGTTCATTACATGTGTGCTCGGGTGTGCTTATACGGGTTGGGGTTGGGTTAAAAACTTTTGTATAATTTCGTGATTTGAATATAAGCATATTTTATCTAAAGAAAAAAGACCATTCGAGACGCTGGGCAACTATCTCGTCGATGGAAAAATCGCGCAAATCAACGCGTACGCGGCGCGTTCTGACCGTTGGCACACGCGGGGCTCGAGGCACCAAGCAAGCAAGTGTCCGTTGGTTCGTCGTGGTCCCTCTCCTCTCTTCCACTAGCACGCACTGTAGTAGCCTATAAGGGCATGTGATGTCTGTCTATTCACCCCACACCTTGCACGGCACCGTGGTCTGATTGCTCTGCTCTGCACCTCCGGAGAGGAGGAAAAAGTGGAGCTGCCATCGTTCACAGCTCGCTCTCTTTGGCTTCCAGCGCGCCATATTTTTTTGTTTAAAGAACGGAGTGTGCCCTTTTGTCTAAAATTTCAGTTTGATTTGTGTAAAATGGACAACACATGGAAGTACATCAGAAATCGTGCCTCCCGTTGGCTTGGTGGAATCTCGTCTTGGCGGGAGCTTCTTTTCTTTTTCCCGCCTCTCCACCGTCTCTCTGGTCGTCTCTCTCAAGCGTGCCTTAGCTACTACTACGTGAAGGGTCTGGTCGTCCAGGCCTGCTGTGCAGTGAAGAGGCATGCTCACATGAGCATGAGCGAGCAGACGTGCCAGCCAAGGGCGCTCGCCTCGACCGGCGTGAGCACGCGGTCTCTTGCCTGTGCCCTCCCCAGTCACCAGTGGCCTTTATCTTTCAGCTCTTTTCCTACCCGTGAGAGCATCTACCCTCAAACTAAACCTGTTCATGGACAACCCGGCCCGGCAGCCCGAACCCGAAGCCCGACATTCGGGCCGGGCTCGGGCTCCAATTTCTTGCCTGAAGCCCGGCCCGGAATAAGCTCGAAATGCGTATATATATGTTTTTTATTTGAAATATAGGTATAATAAATTAAGTACTATCCCGAATATTATTAATTTAATTAAAAAACGCCACTGTTCATGTGCTTCGGGCCGGGCCGGGCCGGGCTCGGGCCTGGGATTTTTTCATCGGGCTTTGCCAAGCCCGGCCCGGGGAATGATCAGGTCTACCTCAAACCCCCGCGGTGGTGGTGGCACTCCTAAATTTAACACAATTGCATCCTAACATCTTCCGTATTAAAAAATTAACAAACTTGCGTCCTGACATCTCATACTAGATTCTCAAATCCATACAAAAGCATGCAGACTATAAAACCTATGTACTACGTAGCTATTCCTCGCCGGAGATGTCCACTATCTCCGAGCCCGGCTCCGGGTACATGGGCGGCAGCTACAACTCCGGCTCCTGGGTCTCCTCCAACTCCTCCTCGCCGCCCGTTCCTACCAGATGAACCGTCGGTTGGCCTTAACATAGGCAGGACTCCGGGATGGCTGTTGCTCCAGCATCTCGTCTGCTTGGGTGACGGCGAACTTAGCCTCCGCGTCATCCACGTTGAAGCCCCGAGCCGACGTCAGTTCCTGCTCCGGCTGCTCGCCTCATCCTCCTCCGAATCCGCCACCTTCATCGGAGTCGGCTGCTGCTCCTCCGCCCGCTCCTCCTTCGGCTCCGGCGACTCCGAAGAAAGCCCGACAATGATGCGGGGGTCGCGTGCGACATGTCTCGTCCGGATCTCCTGGTCGGTCTGGTCCTGGCGCTCTGGCGTGAGCATTACGTAGTTGGTTATCTTCTTTCGGACAATGGCGAAGCCGGAGAGCGTGGCAAGAGCGCCGGAGCGGGAGAGAGGAGGTGAATGGGCTCGGGCTGGCACTTGGCGGCAGAGAGGGAGGTGGTCGATGGGCTAGGGTTGGGGGACATCGACCGGCTTAAATAACCGAATTTGGCTTTGGGTGGCGAGCCAAAGCGGCGTCATGTGGCGTTCACAACCCTCATTGTAGGAGACGTCCGTCGAAACGCCGGGTTTTCGGGCGATTCCGCGTGGGACCCATCCTTCGGGCCCGAACCCCCTGGCCTCATCATTTAGGCTGGATATGAGAGGTGTTTTAATACTCGTTTGAGATTGTATGTGTTGAATTTTCGTGATCGATGAGTGACCGAGACGTGGTGGTTTGAGGCGGGTTTAGGACGCCTCGGTGTAGATGATCTCATGTTTGGTACGTAGTGGGCTATAGTGGCGAGTGGTCGCGCGGCACCGTGGAAGAAGCAGCCCAGTGGTGCAGGAGTGAAGTCTGAAATAAACCCTGAGGTTGCAGAGGCCGACCCAAATGAACCCTCATCTTCGAATCCCTGAAGTTGATACCCTGTATTTACAAATCCCAGTCATGCCACGTCTCCGAGACGTCTCGTCACGCATGCAGGACGCCGCGACCGCCAGGCCTCAGCTGCATCGCATGTGAGCTCCGCTGGCCACGTCGCGCTCTACCGAAACCGAGACCCCGCCGCCCGCCTCGTAGGAAAATATAGAATGATCGGCAGTCGAGAGGGAAAGGGCGATCGGGGACTAAGAGGGACTAATATGACTTGTGGACCTATACTTGAGAGCAGCGGATAAACCCGGCTGAGATCGTTTCTATTCCCAATGCGCCAAACATGTATAGGGTTAGAATAGACCAGGATCAAAGAGGTTAGGGTACCAATTTTAGAAATTTAAAGATGAAGGTTCATTTGTGTCCGTCTCTACAAAGTCAAGGTTTATTTCAGACTTTACTCGTGGTGCAGTGGATATGTCACGAGCGGACCGGCGCCGCGCATGGGATTGTGTGTGGGACGCGCCGTCTGCCTTCCCCCCATCCCGGCTAGCTGTCCGGAGTATGGTGCAGCACTGTATGGTACAGTAGCGCCTGGTACACCACGCCATCGCGCCTCGCGCGGGCTCTCCCGGTCTCGCGTCGCCTCGGCTGTACATCGAGCTGGTACCATGTACTACTTGAAATACTACTTAATTTTTTTTGAGGATAAATACTACTAGTACTACTTAATTAAAGGGTAGAGCTTTACAACCGAGGAGTATCCATGCGCCCTAATTTCGTATCAGCATTAGGTTTAACTGTCTAAGTGTCTGACTATGTGGTAATTCCGCCAAAAGAAAAGGAAAATACTATGTTTTGGCGGCAGTGTTTCCCGCCTCCTCCGCGGCTGGCTCCTTCATCCGGGCCGAATCCAAAAAGAGAAGAAGAAGATGCTCCTTCTCCTTCACATCAGTACTTTCTTTTGTTTTGTGCGTTTGCATGCATCGGGAGAGTGGTCTGTGGCCCTGTTTGGATCATGGGTTAGAGTTAGTTTGGGTTAGTTGAGGGTTCAAATAACCCAAAAATATCCAAATAGAGAGGATTAGAGTGAGTTAGTTTCATCTAACCCAACTATCTAAACAGGGCCTGTGTCGCGCGGCGCCTCAACTTGCGTGCGGATGCTCGGGCAGTCTACCTCCCATGGTGGTACAGTACTACTCCGGTAGCAGGCAGCAGCACATGCATGCACAGCGACAAGCGCTGGTGGCCAACGGGCAGAAACAGGCAGCGACCAGCGCCGGAGGCCAACGGGCAGAAACAGGCAGCGCTGCACCCAAACACCAAATCAAATCAACACAAACAAAATAATGTGCTACTTTTCTATGCCACGGGATAAGTTATAGAGAGCCGGGCTTTTGTCTCTTTTTTTTATAAAATCGGTTTTCCTAGTCTTTTCATGCATATCAATTCATCCACTGACAATTATCCATACACATTGAAATAAAATCAACTCCAACATACCCACACATTATATCCATTCAGTCATTCATTCATCCACACGTTCTGCTACCACCTCATATTAGATTTTTTTTTGAAGGTTAAACAGTAGGAAAGGCTCCTACTGCAAAATTATATTAAAGGTCAAATAGTCTTTACAAGGGGTGGGGGTGGGGGGGAGGGGGTGGGTAATGGAGAAAGAACTATACAAGAGTTAAGATTTACAAAACATGTCTCAGGGGGAAACTTAGCTAGAGTGGTCAAACTATAGAGTCTAGAAAGTCATGAATCAGATTTTTCTTATGCTCAGGTAGTCTGTAGACAATGTTTGAAAGATCAGTCCTGAATCTGGCCTTCCAAGATGAGAAGGAGGGAGTCACTTGTCGAAAGTAGTTGTTGTTTCTTTCTTTCCAGAGGCTCCAAGCAGCCACAAGGAAAACATCCATGATGAGTTTGTGTTGATGCCTTGATTTTAGGTATGTCATCATATCCAAGCGGTTGCCATCATCCGGCCAAGTAATCTTAAGATCACGCCAACAGTGTCAACTGAATGTGCAATGAAAGAAGAGATGCTCCACTGTTTCTTCCACATGTTCCCCGCAAAGTAGGCAGTCCAGATTAGTCCCGATGTTATAGTTCCTTCTCTTCAACATGTTACGTGTATTAAGGCGATCCACCAGGAGGAACCACCCAAACACTTTGATCTTGGGTATGCTTTTGGCTTTCCACAACAATCTAAAGGTAGCATGTGCAATGACCTCACGAAAGAAGAACTTGTAATAATCCGTGGTTTTGAAAACCTGTGCCCCCCACGTACATACCCATTTATCTTTGTCCTCTGAAAGGGTGATGGAGCTGATATCACTCTGGAGGGCTCGCAATTCTGCATGGGCCTGAATAGAAAGGGGAAGATGAAACGCCGCCCTAACATTGGAAATCGTGAGCATCGTGTTGACCGATGCATCTTCAAGTGTGGTGTAAGAGAACGCTCGGGGAAAGGCTTCCTGAAGAATATGTTGATTCCAATCATCTTTCCAGAATAAAGTCGACCGGCCATCTTTAATCAAGACTTTCGTGACCCCTCGGTAAGTTGGCACGAGTTTCACCAGCTCGCGCCACCAAAAAGATCCACAAGGGGTTGTCGCATGCGGGATCACATCCGAGTAGTAGGTGTCCCGGACAAGTTTCACCCAGGGCGTATCCAATCGGTTATAGAATTTGTGAAGCATTTTGAGCAACATCACATCGTTTTGAACTTTGAGATTGAGCACACCCAATCCTCCATTCTTTTTTGGTCGGCAGACCATATCCCAAGCAGCCAGTGGGTTGGATTTGTCACCTGTCTCGGTTTTCTTCTTCCAAAGGCCATGTCTTGGAATTTTATCAAGTTGTTCAACATTTTTTGGGGGAAGCCGCAGAAATCCCATGGGGTAAATGACTAGGGAGGTGACTAGTGAATTCATGGGAGCCAGTTTCCCTGCATATGACATGAGAGACATAGCCGCCGTAATCCTGCCTTCTGCTTTGCATACCCAGGGAGTCATGTCCAGCACGATGGTTTGGTGGTTCCAAGGGGAGACCAAGGTACGTGAAGGGCATGGCAGCCGTAATGCACCCAAAAATGGCAGCGAGCTCATTACATTTGTCTGCTGTGTGTTGATGGGTATCGGCGTAGATTTGTGGGAGTTGATGTGCAGTCCAACCGAGGCAGCATAATTTGTAAGAATTGTCTTCATGATCACGCTTGAGTAACGCAAGCAGACATGATGATGATCGTCGTCAGCGTATTGGATCACAGGGAAGTCTGATGTGTTGGAGGAAGCATAGGCAGCTGCAATCGGTTGTCTTGTAGGCCTCATTTATAGCTGACTGCAGTAGCTCCGCAGCAAGAACAAAAATGAGGGGAGAAAGAGGTCTCCTTGGCGTACTCCGCATTTGCACCAAAATTGCTTTCTGGGTACCCCGTTTAACAACACAGAAGATTCTCCTGAAGATGAAAGACTCGTGATCCAGGATATCCACTTATCATTAAATCCCATGTTCCTCATAATTTGGATGATGGCGTCGTGTTCCACAGTGTCGAATGCTTTGGCAAAGTCTAATTTGAGGAGGATAATTTCACGTTTTGAAGCTTGACATTGGTGTATGTACTCAAAGGCCCAGCCAAGGCAGTCATGGATGGATCTCCCCTTCAAAAAACCATACTGATTTTTGTGCACAGTGTTTAAGATCACCTTTTGCTTGGCTAGGATTTTGGTAATAAGCTTGAGGCAACAATTGAGCAATGTGATTGGCCTGAAGTCATTGACAGTTTCGGGGGCCCTGGTTTTAGGTATGAGCGTGATGTACCCATAGTTTAGACTTTCAAGGTTTAAGTTGCCAGTGTGGAACTCGTCGCAAAGGCGATAAAAATCTTCCTTGATGATGGGCCAACAAGCTTTTAGGAACGCGCCATTGAATCCATCAGGGCCCGGAGTGTTGGGGAACGTAGTAATTTCAAAAAATTTCCTACGCACACGCAAGATCATGGCGATGCATAGCAATGAGAGGGGAGAGTGTTGTCTACGTACTCTTTGTAGACCGCAACGGAAGCGTTGACGCCACGTAGAGGAAGTAGTCGTATGTCTTCCCGATCCGACCGATCCAAGCACCGTTACTCCGGCACCTCCGAGTTCTTAGCACACGTACAACTCGATGACGCTCCCCGGGCTCCGATCCAGCAAAGCTTCGGGGATGAGTTCCGTCAGCACAACGGCGTGGTGACGATGATGATGTTCTACCGACGCAGGGCTTCGCCTAAGCACTACAACGATATGATCGAGGTGGAATATGGTGGCATGGGGCACCACACACGGCTAAGGAACGATCACGTGGATCAACTTGTGTGTCTAGGGGTGCCCCCTGCCCCCGTATATAAAGGATCCAAGGGGGGGGGGGTGCGGCCGGCCCTATGGAGGCGCGCAGGAGGAGTCCTACTCCTACCGGGAGTAGGACTCCCCTCCCGTTCCTTGTCCAACTAGGAGAGGTGGAGGGAGAATAGGAAAGGGGGGGCGCCGCCCCCCCTCCTTGTCCAATTCGGACTAGGGGGAGAGGGGGCGCGCGGCCTGCCCTGGCAGCCCCTTCCTCTTCTCCACATTAGGCCCATGAGGCCCATTAACCCCCCGGGGGGTTCCGGTAACCCCCCGGGGGGTTCCGGTAACCCCCCGGTGCTCCGGTTTTATCCGATACTTCTCCGGAACCCTTCCGGTGTCCGAATATAGTCATCCAATATATCAATCTTTATGTCTCGACCATTTCGAGACTCCTCGTCATGTCCATGATCACATCCGGGACTCCGAACTAATCGGTACATCAAAATGCATAAACTCATAATAACTGTCATCGTAACGTTAAGCGTGCGGACCCTACGGTTCGAGAACAATGTAGACATGACCGAGACACGTCTCCGGTCAATAACCAATAGCGGACCTGGATGCCCATATTGGCTCCTACATATTCTACGAAGATCTTTATCGGTCAGACCGCATAACAACATACGTTTGTTCCCTTTGTCATCGGTATGTTACTTGCCCGAGATTCGGATCATCGGTATCGAATATCTAGTTCAATCTCGTTACCGGCAAGTCTCTTTACTCGTTCCGTAATACATCATCTAGCAAGGGGGAAGGAGAGGTTGATGAAGATCCAGCAGCACGACGGCGTGGTGGTGGATGCAGGGCGTCACGGAAGCAGGGCTTCGCCTATACTGCGAAAAGGAGACGTAACGGGGAGAGAGGGAGGCGCCAGGGGCTGGTGTGAAATCCCTCCTCTCCCCCACTATATATAGGGGTGCCATGGGGGGGGCGCCGGCCCTAGTAGATGAGATCTACTAGGGGGGGCGGCGGCCAAGGGGAGGATTCCCTCCCCCCCAAGGCACCTAGGGGTGCCTTCCACCACATGGACTCTTCCATGGTGGAACCCTAGGCGCATGGGCCTATAGGGGCGCCCCAGCCCACTATGGGCTGGGTTCCATCCTATTTCAGCCCATGGGGCCCTCCGGGATAGGTGGCCCCACCCGGTGGACCCCCGGGACCCTTCCGGTGGTCCCGGTACAATACCGATAACCCCGAAACTTGTCCCGATGCCCGAAACAGCACTTCCTATATATAATTCTTTACCTCCGGACCATTCCGGAACTCCTCGTGACGTCCGGGATCTCATCCGGGACTCCGAACAACATTCGGGTTTCTGCATATACATATCTTCACAACCCTAGCGTCACCGAACCTTAAGTGTGTAGACCCTCGGGTTCGGGAGACAAGCAGACATGACCGAGACGACTCTCCGGTCAATAACCAACAGCGGGATCTGGATACCCATGTTGGCTCCCACATGCTCCACGATGATTTCATCGGATGAACCACGATGTCGAGGATTCAATCAACCCCGTATGCAATTCCCTTTGTCAATCGATATGTTACTTGCCCGAGATTCGATCGTCGGTATCCCAATACCTCGTTCAATCTCGTTACCGGCAAGTCACTTTACTCGTACCGTAATGCATGATCCCGTGATCAGACACTTGGTCACTTTGAGCTCATTATGATGATGCATTACCGAGTGGGCCCAGTGATACCTCTCTGTCATACGGAGTGACAAATCCCAGTCTTGATCCATGTCAACCCAACAGACACTTTCGGAGATACCCGTAGTCTACCTTTATAGTCACCCAGTTACGTTGTGACGTTTGGCATACCCAAAGCACTCCTACGGTATCCGGGAGTTACACGATCTCATGGTCTAAGGAAAAGATACTTTGACATTGGAAAACTCTAGCAAACGAACTAAACGATCTTGTGCTATGTTTAGGATTGGGTCTTGTCCATCACATCATTCTCCTAATGATGTGATCTCGTTATCAATGACATCCAATGTCCATAGTCAGGAAACCATGACTATCTGTTGATCAACGAGCTAGTCAACTAGAGGCTTACTAGGGACATGTTGGTGTCTGTTATTCACACATGTATTACGATTTCCGGATAATACAGTTATAGCATGAATAAAGACAATTATCATGAACAAGGAAATATAATAATAATGCTTTTATTATTGCCTCTAGGGCATATTTCCAACAGTTCTTGACCGCTGTCCAGTGATCCACTCCTGGATTACTTTGGTACCTCCCTGCTAAGCTTATAGCAAGGCACACATCAGGTCTGGTACACAGCATTACATACATGATAGAGCCTATGGCTGAAGCATAGGGAACATCTTTCATTTTCTCTCTATCTTCTGCAGTGGTCGGGCATTGAGTTTGACTAAACTTCACACCTTGTAACACAGACAAGAACCCTTTCTTTGCTTGAACCATTTTGAACTTTTTCAAAATCTTGTCAAGGTATGTGCTTTATGAAAGTCCAATTAGGCGTCTTGATCTATCTATATAGATCTTTATGCCTAATATGTAAGCAGCTTCACCGAGGTCTTTCATTGAAAAACTCTTATTCAAGTATCCCTTTATGCTATCCAGAAATTCTATATCATTTCCAATTAGTAATATGTCATCCACATATAATATCAGAAATGCTACAGAGCTCCCACTCACTTTCTTGTAAATACAGCCTTCTCCAAAAGTCTGTATAAAACCAAATGCTTTGATCACACTATCAAAATGTTTATTCCAACTCCGAGAGGCTTGCACCAGTCCATAAATGGATCGCTGGAGCTTGCACACTTTGTTAGCTCCCTTTGGATCGACAAAACCTTCTGGTTGCATCATATACAACTCTTCTTTCAGAAATCCATTCAGGAATGCAGTTTTGACATCCATCTGCCAAATTTCATAATCATAAAATGCGGCAATTGCTAACATGTCGGACAGACTTAAGCATCGCTACGGGTGAGAAGGTCTCATCGTAGTCAATCCCTTGAACTTGTCGAAAACCTTTTGCGACAAGTCGAGCTTTGTAGACAGTAATATTACCGTCAGCGTCAGTCTTCTTCTTGAAGATCCATTTATTCTCAATTGCTTGCCGATCATCGGGCAAGTCAACCAAAGTCCATACTTTGTTCTCATACATGGATCCCATCTCAGATTTCATGGCTTCAAGCCATTTTGCGGAATCTGGGCTCACCATCGCTTCTTCATAGTTCGTAGGTTCATCATGATCTAGTAGCATGACTTCCAGAACTGGATTACCGTACCACTCTGGCGCGGATCTCACTCTGGTTGATCTACGAGGTTCAGTAGTATCTTGTCCTGAAGTTTCATGATCATTATCATTAATTCCTCACTTATTGGTGTAGGTGTCGCAGAAACAGTTTTCTGTGATGTACTACTTTCCAATAAGGGAGCAGGTACAGTTACCTCTGTCAAGTTCTACTTTCCTCCCACTCACTTCTTTCGAGAGAAACTCCTTCTCAGAAAGTTTCCGAATTTAGCAACAAAAGTCTTGCCTTCGGATCTGTGATAGAAGGTGTATCCAATAGTTTCCTTTGGATATCCTATGAAGACACATTTCTCCGATTTGGGTTCGAGCTTATCAGGTTGAAGCTTTTTCACATAAGCATCGCAGCCCCAAACTTTAGAAACGACAACTTTGGTTTCTTGCCAAACCACAGTTCATAAGGCGTCGTCTCAACGGATTTTGATGGTGCCCTATTTAACGTGAATGCGGCCGTCTCTAGAGCGTATCCCCAAAACGATAGCGGTAAATCAGTAAGAGACATCATAGATCGCACCATATCTAGTAAAGTACGATTACGACGTTCGGACACACCATTACGCTGTGGTGTTCCGGGTGGCGTGAGTTGCGAAACTATTCCACAATTTTTCAAATGTACACCAAACTCGTAACTCAAATATTCTCCTCCACGATCAGATCGTAGAAACTTTATTTTCTTGTTACGATGATTTTCAACTTCACTCTGAAATTCTTTGAACTTTTCAAACGTTTCAGACTTATGTTTCATTAAGTAGATATACCCATATCTGCTTAAGTCATCTGTGAAGGTGAGAAAATAACGATATCCGCCACGAGCCTCAACATTCATCGAACCACATACATCTGTATGTATGATTTCCAACAAATCTGTTGCTCTCTCCATAGTACCGGAGAACGGTGTTTTAGTCATCTTGCCCATGAGGCACGGTTCGCAAGTACCAAGTGATTCATAATCAAGTGGTTCCAAAAGTCCATCAGTATGGAGTTTCTTCATGCGCTTACACCGATATGACCTAAACGGCAGTGCCACAAATAAGTTGCACTATCATTATCAACTCTGCATCTTTTGGCTTCTACATTATGAATATGTGTATCACTACTATCGAGATTCAACAAGAATAGACCACTCTTCAAGGGTGCATGACCATAAAAGATATTACTCATATAAATAGAACAACCATTATTCTCTGATTTAAATGAATAACCGTCTCGCATTCAAACAAGATCCAGATATAATGTTCATGCTCAACGCTGGCACCAAATAACAATTATTTAGGTCTAATACTAATCCCGAAGGTAGATGTAGAGGTAGCGTGCCGACCGCGATCACATCGACTTTGGAACCGTTTCCCACGCGCATCGTCACCTCGTCCTTAGCCAATCTTCGCTTAATCCGTAGTCCCTGTTTCGAGTTGCAAATATTAGCAACAGAACCAGTATCAAATACCCAGGTGCTACTGCGAGCATTAGTAAGGTACACATCAATAACATGTATATCACATATACCTTTGTTCACCTTGCCATCCTTCTTATCCGCCAAATACTTGGGGCAGTTCCGCTTCCAGTGACCAGTCTGCTTGCAGTAGAAGCACTCAGTTTCAGGCTTAGGTCCAGACTTGGGTTTCTTCTCTTGAGCAGCAACTTGCTTGCCGTTCTTCTTGAAGTTCCCCTTCTTCTTCCCTTGTCCTTTTTCTTGAAACTAGTGGTCTTGTTGACCATCAACACTTGATGCTTCTTTTTTCTACCTCCGCAGCTTTCAGCATTGCGAAGAGCTCGGGAATAGTCTTGTTCATCCCTTGCATATTATAGTTCATCACGAAGCTCTTGTAGCTTGGTGGCAGTGATTGGAGAATTCTGTCAATGACGCAATCATCTGGAAGATTAACTCCCAATTGAATCAAGTGATTATTATACCCAGACATTTTGAGTATATGCTCACTGACAGAACTGTTCTCCTCCATCTTGCAGCTATAGAACTTATTGGAGACTTCATATCTCTCAATCCGGGCATTTGCTTGAAATATTAACTTCAACTCCTGAACATCTCATATGCTCCATGACGTTCAAAACGTCGTTGAAGTCCCGATTCTAAGCGTAAAGCATGGCACACTGAACTATCGAGTATTCAGCTTGCTGCCAGACGTTCATAACATCTGGTGTTGCTCAGCAGCAGGCCTGGCACCAGTGTCAGGACGTAATTCTCTGTGCAGCAATGAGGATAATCTCAAGTTACGGACCCAGTTCCGTGTAATTGCTACATCATCTTTCAACTTTGCTTTCAAGGAACGCATTAAAATTCAACGGAGCAACAGCACGGGCCATCTATCTACAATCAAACATAAACAAGCAAGATACTATCAGGTACTAAGTTCATGATAAATTTAAGTTCAATTAATCATATTACTAAAGAACTCCCACTTAGATAGACATCCCTCTAATCCTCTAAGTGATCACGTGATCCAAATCAACTAAACCATGTCCGATCATCACGTGAGATGGAGTTGTTTCATTGGTGAACATCACTATGTTGATCATATCTACTATATGATTCACGCTCGAGCTTTCGGTCTCTGTGTTCCGAGGCCATATCTGTATATGCTTGGCTCGTCAAGTATAACCTGAGTATTTCGCGTGTGCCACTGTTTTGCACCCGTTGTATTTGAACATAGAGCCTATCACATCCGATCATCATGTGGTGTCTCAGCACGAAGAACTTTCGCAACGGTGCATACTCAGGGAGAACACTTCTTGATAATTAGTGAGAGATCATCTTATAATGCTACCGTCAATCAAAGCAAGATAAGATGCATAAAAGATAAACATCACATGCAATCAATATAAGTGATATGATATGGCCATCATCATCTTGTGCCTGTGATCTCCAACGAACCAAGCACCGTCATGATCACCATCGTCACCGGCGCGACACCTTGATCTCCATCGTAGCATCGTTGCCGTCTCGCCAATCTTATGCTTCGACGACTATCGCTACCGCTTAGTGATAAAGTAAAGCATTACAGACGCGATTGCATTGCATACAATAAAGCGACAACCATATGGCTCCTGCCAGTTGCCGATAACTCGGTTACAAAACATGATCATCTCATACAATAAAATTTAGCATCATGTCTTGACCATATCACATCACAACATGCCCTGCAAAAACAAGTTAGACGTCCTCTACTTTGTTGTTGCAAGTTTTACGTGGCTGCTACGGGCTTAAGCAAGAACCAATCTCACCTACGCATCAAAACCACAACGATAGTTTGTCAAGTTGATGCCGTTTTTAACCTTCGCAAGGACCGGGCGTAGCCACACTTGGTTCAACTAAAGTTGGAGAAACAGTCACCCGCAAGCCACCTATGTGCAAAGCACGTCGGGAGAACCGGTCTCGCGTAAGCGTACGCGTAATGTCGGTCCGGGCCGCTTCATCCAACAATACCGCCGAACCAAAGTATGACATGCTGGTAGGCAGTATGACTTATATCGCCCACATCAACTTGTGTTCTACTCGTGCATATAACATCAAAACCAGAAAACCAGGCTCGGATGCCACTGTTGGGAACGTAGTAATTTCAAAAATTCCTACGCACACGCAAGATCATGGTGATGCATAGCAACGAGAGGGGAGAGTGTTGTCTACGTACCCTTCGTAGACCGCAACCGGAAGCGTTGACGCAACGTAGAGGAAGTAGTCGTACGTCTTCCCGATCCGACCGATCCAAGCACCGTTACTCCGGCACCTCCGAGTTCTTAGCACACGTACAGCTCGATGACGCTCCCCGGGCTCCGATCCAGCAAAGCTTCGGGGATGAGTTCCGTCAGCACAACGGCGTGGTGACGATGATGATGTTCTACCGACGCAGGGCTTCGCCTAAGCACTACAACGATATGATCGAGGTGGAATATGGTGGCAGGGGGCACCGCACACGGCTAAGGAACGATCACGTGGATCAACTTGTGTGTCTAGGGGTGCCCCTGCCCCCGTATATAAAGGATCCAAGGGGGGGTGCGGCCGGCCCTATGGAGGCGCGCAGGAGGAGTCCTACTCCTACCGGGAGTAGGACTCCCCTCCCGTTCCTTGTCCAACTAGGAGAGGTGGAGGGAGAATAGGAAAGGGGGGGCGCCGCCCCTCCCTCCTTGTCCAATTCGGACTAGGGGGAGAGGGGGCGCGCGGCCTGCCCTGGCAGCCCCTTCCTCTTCTCCACATTAGGCCCATGAGGCCCATTAACCCCCCGGGGGGTTCCGGTAACCCCCCGGTGCTCCGGTTTTATCCGATACTTCTCCGGAACCCTTCCGGTGTCCGAATATAGTCATCCAATATATCAATCTTTATGTCTCGACCATTTCGAGACTCCTCGTCATGTCCGTGATCACATCCGGGACTCCGAACTAACTTCGGTACATCAAAATGCATAAACTCATAATAACTGTCATCGTAACGTTAAGCGTGCGGACCCTACGGTTCGAGAACAATGTAGACATGACTGAGACACATCTCCGGTCAATAACCAATAGCGAGACCTGGATGCCCATATTGGCTCCTACATATTCTACGAAGATCTTTATCGGTCAGACCGCATAACAACATACGTTGTTCCCTTTGTCATCGGTATGTTACTTGCCCGAGATTCGATCGTCGGTATCTCAATACCTAGTTCAATCTCGTTACCGGCAAGTCTCTTTACTCGTTCCGTAATACATCATCTCGCAACTAACTCATTAGTTGCAATGCTTGCAAGGCTTATGTGATGTGCATTACCGAGAGGGCCCAGAGATACCTCTCCGACAATCGGAGTGACAAATCCTAATCTCGAAATACGCCAACCCAACATGTACCTTTGGAGACACCTGTAGAGCGCCTTTATAATCACCCAGTTATGTTGTGACGTTTGGTAGCACACAAAGTGTTCTTCCGGTAAACGGGAGTTGCATAATCTCATAGTCATAGGAACATGTATAAGTCATGAAGAAAGCAATAGCAACATACTAAATGATCGGGTGCTAAGCTAATGGAATGGGTCATGTCAATCAGATCATTCAACTAATGATGTGATCCGTTAATCAAATAACAACTCTTTGTTCATGGTTAGGAAACATAACCATCTTTGATTAACGAGCTAGTCAAGTAGAGGCATACAAGTGACACTAAGTTTGCCTATGTATTCACACATTATTATGTTTCCGGTTAATACAATTCTAGCATGAATAATAAACATTTATCTGAATA
>NC_053022.1:550724289-550753060 GCF_003073215.2 Triticum urartu
GTGGATGGCCGCCGTCAACGCCAACTATGACTCTCAGTTAGACCAGATGATCGTTGCCACCAGTAACAAGTTCACCGTCCTCAAGAAGCTCGCGGACGACATCACCGTACTCCTCCGGCCCACGCGCCCGGGCTCCTCATTGCCTGCCACCCTAATCGGCCTCCATGGCCGTAACCTCTTTCAAGCACTGGTAGCCCTGCGACTGCCCGCCGACGCCATGAAGAATGTCCACCTGGAGGTCGCACTCGCCGCGAGGCGCCTCGCCCTGCAAGAATTCGTCGACCTACACATCCACGTGTATGAGGAAATCGTGTACATAGGTATCTACAAGGCCAGTGAGGACGCTACGACATTGGCCTTCCTCAACCGGCTGGAAGCCTTGGATGCCTTTTGCTGAGAAGCACCTCGACCTCGCCACAAAAGCCGCTGTCCCTTAGCCACCGGTCGGTGGCCCGACGCACTAAGTTGAGGAGGAGGAGCTCGTACGTTCGTGGATCCATCTTTCTTCTTGCCTTCTATAACCACCATTGCGATCGCATGATCGTGGCCTTAATTCTTATTGTGCTGTTGCATTCTCGTTCCAGTCAATACCGACATGTGCGATCCCTTTGCTTAATTATATGTATCACTATAACTAGTACTCCATCCGTCAATTTATAAGTTGTGCTTACCTTTTCCATCAACTTCGTGCAACGCGCGGGCATCTTGCTAGAAACACTAGAATATGTCTATATAATCCGTATGTGATAGTCCATTTGAAATCTCAAAAAAGACAAATATTTAGGTACGGAGGGAGTAATATATTAGGAGTATATCAAAACAATAGTGATTTCGTTCAAGTTTGTGAACAAATACTACTATTCTACTACTTTGGATCCGCCACAACACACGGGCACATTGCTGGTAAAAGGAAAAGGCCTGCCGCGTTCGCGTCGCACCCCCACATGCCCAGGAATCGGGAGTACAACACGGCCCATCCGGCACGACACATAGCTTAGGGAAGGCGTGTTGCCTAGCATTTTCACTTTCATGTGGGACCGCCGTTGAGCAAACCGACACCCCGCCCGCCGCCGGGTTGGAAAACAGAAACGAGGGGAAGATGTAGTTGTAGCACGGAAGCGAAGAAATTTGGTGTCAGACGGGGCTCGTTGATAGAGTAGGAGCATTCTGTACTAGTACTACTCCTACTAGTACCAAGTTTGTACTCCTAATACTATATTACTAGTACCACCACTATACAACTAGTAGGTATGTGCACGGCACAACATCGTAGGAACAAAAAACAGGAAGATCTTGTTTTGGGTGATTTATCTTTTTTTTTCAATCAATGTAGTATGAATAATATGATGTGGGGGGCACCCATGAAGCTTATGTGGCTTGGTTGCATGGCTACGGAAGGTTAGAGAAAAATAAATAGATAATGTGTTTAGAGTGCACTCCACTAAATAGATATACTTTGGATCCATTGCAACAGACCGACACATCTATATCTATACCCCCTATATAGTGTGTGAAAAATTTTGAAAGTTGGTCGTTGGATGAAGCCAATCCGACGGTACAAAGATGGCAAATCTGAGCACTACTGGCCGTTGGATATCATCCACCAGATTCTGCCACATGTATAATCTAGAAGACTCTATGGTTGAACTTAATTCATGACTAACTTTGCCACAACTAAGCTTAAGCAAAGTTATTAGTTCTTCAAAATGAGAGCCACAAGTTGGCAAGCCTAAGGGAATCTTGCCACATTTTTTGTGTGTCTGTCATGTGGGGCCTTAGTGTGGCTTGCCTAAGGTGTGGCTTGAATCAAACACTCACCTAAGTAAATCAAACTTGCCTAACCTTACATTCCACCAGATTTTGCCACATGTTAGAATCCAGAAAGCTCCACATGCAGAAGCATAATGCACAAACCACCAGAATCTCATGCGTGCAATGCACATGTACCTTACTAGTACTAGTTGGTAGTAGTAAGAAACAAATTCCAGTTTTGGCACGAGCTCATACTGCGGGAGCACCACAAGGCATGCCGTAGGAGTTACATTTCCCTCTCGGGGCCCACGGGACCAAACTTCAGTGGCTTAGTGCCCGGCCTATGAGTCAATGACATGCGGACCTTAAATGCGGCTGGCCCACATGTCATTCTCATGGTGGTGGCGTGGTTCGCGACTCACTCATTCGAGATGAACCGGCCGGTGGTGGCGTGGCCGTGGCGAGGGTACCACAGCTGGGTGTCGGGGCGTTACGAGGCGTAGATGGCCACACCGGCGGGTACTACCTGTAGTACATAAGTACTCCAGCTGAGGATTGATGCCCGGGACAAAATGTGTCACAACCGCTGGATGAAAATTTGATGGTGCGGGAGTACGGATCGGAGCACAGCAGCGGAGCAGGCAAACCGCGTCCAATCGGGTGTGTCTGTGGTAGAAAGTTGATGGTCGCCGCAGTTCAGCTGGCCCGCATGTCATGCACACAAAGGCAGAGGAGCGGTGGGGCCGAGAGGGATGAGGGGCACGTCAGGCGGATGAGGATCCCCTGACGCGAACAATCCTACCATTCTGTCACTGACATGTGGGACCCATAAGCGTGGGTCCCAACTGTCAGCGAAGGAAAGGCAGGGCAAGGCAGTGATAGCCACGTCAGAGGATCCATGTCCACGTCGGGGGACGTCATGCCATGGGTTGGAGCAGCGTCGTGGGAATTGCGTGTGGGTGTGGCAGTGGTAGAAACAAGAAACGTGATGGTCGCCATGGTTCAACTTCCATGGACAAGCTGTCATGTCTGCTGACACATGTATATCAAAACTAGAGTGTTTATATTTCAAGCACGTGAACAAGTATTATTCTACTACTTCGGATCCATTGCAACGCACGGGCCAGCACATTGGTAGTAGTAGTGTCCATCTCTATCTCTAGAGGCCTTCCCTCGTTCATCCTTTTCTCTCACAAGATAAACTACTCATACAAATGCATCTTGATGTTCCATGGAACGCACGAGGATGTTTCCTTGGGGGTCTCTCTAGCGCGGCGTGGCCGTAGTTGCAAGTTGACGCCCCTTGAGATGCCGACGTTGAGGGGCACTCGGATTTCCTCCGATGAGCAGGTAAGATGAGTTTGATCACGTAGTAAATGCATTCTAAAGACTACTTCCGTGTCCATTTCCTAATTCTCCCCCTGCCCACTGTTTCACAGGTTAGGCTCGGTGCGAGTGGAGATTGGCTTGCATATGTATGGGAGGGTACCAACATCAATTTGCACAACATTTACAACAGTGACACCGTTCCCGTAGAACCTTTGTCCAACATTGGGATCTGCCATGCAATGGGCCACCGCATGAATTGTTACGATGGAACCACAATGAGATTGAATAAGATAACATGAACCTTGCACATGGCGGTCAAAGGCAGAGCATGCTGTCTGCGGCCGATTTGTTGCCGTACAAGTAGGAAGACGCTGTGCTCCTTTCTAACTGCATCTTCACGGTGACAAACCAGGGGACTTATTTTGTATGGGACACATCCTACGATATACTCCCTCTCTCCCAGTTTATTTTTTTTGAATCTTTTCATTTTATATGTTTCAAATTCAAATTTAGAGCTCCCCATCACATGTTGAGATTACAATGTCCATTAAATCATTGCGTGCATGTATAGTAAAGAAACAAATCTCGAGTTTGGCACGAGTTCGTGTTGCGGGAGCACCACAAGCCCTGGCGCAGGAGTTACATTTCCCTCTCAGGGCCGTCGGGACTGAGCTTCTGCGCCTTACTACACCTACCTTTGAGTCAATAACATGTGGACCCGATAGGTGACTGGTCCACATGTAATGCTCCCGTAGGCAGAGGGGCAGTGGGGCCAAGAGGGGTGAGCCGCAGGTCGGGGGACGTGTGGTTTCATGGGTTCGAGCGGCATCGTGGGAATCGCGGGTGGCTGTGGTAGAAACTTGATGCTCGCCGCATTTTAGGTGGCCCACATGTCATGCACACAAAGGCAGAGGGGCGGTGCGGCCGAGAGGGGTGAGGCGCACATCGGGGGGCGTGGTGCCGTGGGTTGGAGAGGCGTCGTGGGAATCGCGAGATGAAATGTGATGGTCGTTGTAGTTGAACTTCCATGGACAAGCTGTCATGTCTACGGACACATGTACTGCATACCGATCACTAGAAGGAGTAGCAGAGAAAGCTATATATGCGGATAAATAGTTCCTTATAGTCAAGCAGACCCACGCTACTACTCTGCTCCAAAGACATGCACACCATCGAAATAGTCCATCTATATCAATATACACCGAGAGGGAATGATTTTTTTTACAAGAGAGGAAATAGTTCATCCATCCATAATGCCCTCCTACTGGTGCAGCCTTTTCTTCTTCTTCTTCTTCTTCTTCTTTTTCTTCTTCTTCTTCTTCTTCTTCTTCTTCTTCTTCTTCTTCTTCTTCTTCTTCTTCTTCTTCTTCTTCTTCTTCTTCATTCTCTGTGGGAGACGGCTTCGCAACAAGCTCTTTGGACCTTGCAGCTATCTCGAAACTCACACGGGCATCGAGGGCAGCATATTTTATCCGCTCGTACGTCAAGGGATAATTCTCCCATCCAGACGACCTTAATGCCACCGTCTCGTCACCCTTCTGAAGATTTGTACCGAGCACAAAATTTGCTACGTCGAATAGGGATGGTGTCTATTTATCACAAACTTCTACAGGAATTTTGATTCTGGTTTGTAGGTCAGCGATGCTTTTCAAATCAAGGTTGTACGGCTCCAGCTTCTGTTTGTCCCCTTCGATGGCTGCCCCACAGAAGTATACGTCCTCCCGAGACAAGAAATCGTGAAGCTCACCTGGTATGGAGGGCGAGTGTATGATGTGGTACACCAAAACATCATCTTCGAGGCACACTGAAGGACGGCGCGCGCTTGGATCTTCCCGGCACGCTCCGTGTACTCTGCGTCGAGACCCCACCCCTCCACCTTTTCCGCCCCCCCCCCCCCCCCCTTTTTTTCCCGCCCCGCCCATCGCACCCCGCCCTCTACCATTTCCCCCAGGCAGTCGGATACCTTCCGCGCTTGATTGCTGCGAACAAACCCCTTGGTGGACGTGACGGTGGAAAACTATCCGCATGAGCCTTGGAACAGGGATTCGATAAACCTGCATTCGAGTTCTATCGCCACTTGGACCCCCTTGTGCTGGAATATAGGAGCGCGAGCCTCATCGTTTGCACCACCCCCCCCATGCCACCACGCCAACTGACAGTACGTACGATGACTTACTTTAAAGATGGATTAAAACAATGTGACGCAGTGGGGTTTGGATGCAAATGAAGACGAAGGGGAGGTGAAGAAGCCCGAGGAGAATCGGTTCCCGATGGAGAAGTAAATGGGAGAAGTGGCGTGCAGGCAGTTGATTAGACGGCTAGGTAGACTAAACGAAAAGGCTATGCGGGTAGACTGATGAGTCGTACCTGTTCGTGTACGTGCCCATCCTTCCTGATAGGTGGGACCTATGCAAACAGATAAAAAAATGTGTCGTATTTTTTGAGCGCGTGAGTGGGAGACACAACATTCTCTGGTTAAGGAATACTCCCTCCGTTTAGGTGAGTATAAGTCACCTTATGAAAATCAGGTTTTCCCAAAACCTTTAGGCGTGGAGCATTAACTTCCTGCTCGATCCCCTCCCAGCCTCGTTAGCCAGCGTTCTCTTCCTCTGCTGCCGCGTTCTACCTTTCCATTTTTCCTCTTCTCAAGTGTGGAACGATCTGCATGCCGTCCTTGATGCACCAGAACGACCACTGCATGCATCGCGGCAGAGCGTTGATTGGGCATGCACGAGAATTTGGTTCTGCTCGCAATATGGATGATACCTGAACGATGAAGTGAACAGGCATGCTAGCATGGAGACCTATTTACGCTATATACTCCCTCCTTTCCGGTTTATAGGCTTATCTCAAAATTTTAGTTTTTCCATTTTATAAGGCTCAATTTGGTTGTTCCCCATCACATGTTCAGATTCCAAGGTGCATTAAATCATTGCATGCAAGTATTAAGAGAAAATTGACCAATGCATGTACTTTATGCATGCATGTATTGCAATTAATACATTGGATAAACATAATTTTTTGAGGAAAACAAGAGCATTAATTGGGTGTTTTTGCAAACTACAAAAAGTATTCCACCACTCACCATCTACCTTGGTTGGTGAGATTTTTGAATTGAGCCCTATAAACCGGAAAAGGAGGGAGTCATGATACTATAGTCTATGTATACGATATACTCCCTCCGTCGTAGTAAGAGTAGTAGCCTAATACATTGATTCACACAATACTCACCAATCCACCCGGCTCCTCCACACACACCGTCCCCAACCTGCGCCTGAACTAGTAAGGTGGCGTGTTCGACGCATCGAAAATTTATTTCCTTTTAAATGCGCCTCACCCTATGTCTACTGTTGCAGTCTGTCTATTAGGGGAGAGGGGAAGAAAACCACCTAATCCTTTCTTTAAGAGACCCGAGGAAAAATGGAAGTCACACAAGGCAAACCGGGGCCTGTCCCGATAGCAATATAGGAAAGGCCAATACATCCCCTCTATTGTTTTTCGGCTATTCGTGTCCTACATTCTATTTCTGCTCGGCGCGGGGGAGAGCGAAACTGGGCATCTTCATCTCTTCGTATCCCACATGTCACCGCACAGGTGCCCAACATGTACCATTGGGCTCAGGGCAGTAGAGCCCAAGGTGGCACTCCTCTACTAACTCCCTTTCTCGGGCTGGCCGCGGCGTCTCAGCTTCGGACATTCTTCTCCCATAAAACAAGCCCCCGTTCCAAACCACCATGCCGAACGTGAACCGCGCAGCATCCATATGAGCCGCGATTGGAGCAATCTCCCAGTGACATCCTCGACCTCTGTTGTTCGTGTATGGATATGTTGAGCGCCCTGCGGCTGGCTGCATGCTCGAGGGACATGCACACGGCCATCATCGAAGCGAGGCCTAAGCTTTTCAAGACACCCTGCTTGCTGCTATCTGGTCTTGCGAGATTGGCTCACCATGATACGGAGGCGTGCATGATGCCCCTCGACTTCAATCCGATCTCCATTAGCCGAAACTTCTTTGCAGGTATGTAGTGGGTCGCCGTACATCATTTCCCTCGACATCGATCCGATCACCATCGCCCGAAACTTCTTGGCAGGTATGTACTGGGTCGGCATGAACTCCCACTGGATGGCTGCCTTCAGAGAAGACGGTAAAAAGTTGGTGCTCGTGAACTTCCAGACCTCCCATGAGATTATCCTTCCTCCGTTGGATTATATAGAGTATTACCATCGCGGTCCAAGTCATCTAGATTACTACGTCAGTTGGACGGACCTTGTTTTGCAGAAGATTGTAATCTGCCAAGTGCCCACACGACATGCGAATTACGCAGACTTCAAGCTAATTGCCTTGTTCGACCGCGGACTCGCCTATCTTTACGCCGGTGCCTTCTTTAGCTGGAGACAACTCGGCTCGTAGTGGATCATCGTCAAAGCTGATACACACTTCTGTGATGCTATTGAACACAATGGCATCATCTACGTGATCGACAAAGCAGATGGCACCACGTATTGCTGGGACGGCGCGTGTAAGTTGTTTCCGTCTCATGTTAATGATGACGCCATGACACTGTTTGAACTTTTTGTGATGATTGGCATATCCTGTTTGAGCAGAATTTGAGTAGAACTATGGCAATGTATTAGAGACGCCGTAAATCAGCTATATTTGGAATGAGTTAATTCATGCGATTGTGACCATGTCATTACAGCCAATTTGTACCCTGAATAATCAAACGGTTAGGAATATATGGATATTATCCTTATTTTACAGTAATCTATATACTACTACTAAATATGAGTGTGTATCAATGGCCATGTTAGTTTCCTCATTTTCATGATGTAGAAACATGCACCACACTGTTGGTTTCATCTAACCATACATTAGGGAAGTAAATGTGCATATGGAGAACTCTATATTTGGAAGTAGTGAAATCCTGCAATGCTTACCATGTGTACATACCTATATTCGCCCTTCAGCAATCAATGGCTAGAATAATATCCTCACAAAAATTTTGCCACAGAACACGAGTATATAACAATGCATGGCTGTTAGTTACCTTGAAGAATTTTTTGTGAGGACAGAACATGATTAAACATGCATGACATGGTAGTTTCCTGTGAAGAATCGATTGCGAGATAACATGATATACCAATGCAACTTCTATATTTTCGAACCCAGTATATCATTTCCCTGTCATTCCTCACAGAGTCAAGGCGAGGAGACATATACCATAGTATAATTTCTGTCGATTATCGTAGCTAAAACTCATAGCTCTGACAATGGCTTACATTAGCATATGCTGGTCTTTTTGATATGATTGCAGGGTGCCTTAAGACAGTTACTGGTGTGAAAAACCACCTTTTGGCAAAACAGGGTGAGCAAGGTTCCTCCTGCGAGGGGGGACAGGCAAAAGACTGATGATGATCCCCTCCCGGCCCTCCCCCACCAACCAGACCCGGCAAAAATTATATTAGGGCAACCACTGGTATACAAGCACCCGTGTATCATGAGTACCCCGCGTGCATTCTAGGCTCATCGATCAGATACCACTGTTGGGGCTTTTTAGGATTTTTCAGTTGGAGGGACGGGTAAACAGCCTGGTCACACTCCTCTTCTGACACCCCAAAAGAGGAGTTGAATGTTCTCCCCTGTCGACTAGATGTTGCATATAATCTAGGACCGATACGGAGATCACCGTTGGCAAGGACCATGTGATGGTAGAGAGGCTCTGTTTGCTATCGGAATCAACTGGGCTACACATGAGATTTGGTATGAGGTGTAGGAGTTCGGAGCAAACTCCCTGATTGTCAATGATACAGCCTGCAGCCAAAAGAAGGTGAGAATGACAAAGGCATCCGGATTAACTTTGATCCTTGGATGTCTCAATTACGACAGGCAGTGATGTGGTTCGAGCCTTCAGGTTGATAGGTAATTGGGCTGTTGCATCGAAAGGGTGGAGTACTGGTGTCTCCGGATCACTGGTCGCTGAAGCGGGGCTGCAAATTATGATGGTGTTGGATCATCTCTTCGAATGACTTTGTTGTCTTTGCTGCTGTGTTCTGGATGGGTAGTTCTTTCTTTTGTTATGCATATTCCTTGTCATTTGGTCATCCTCGTCTATGTCACTCTTACTATGTAATAGTTGCTTCTGTTTAGAATGTCATTCTCGTCTGGATCACGAGAGTCTGAGCGCTGCAGATGGGTGCGTTTTGGTGGTGTAGCAAGACTTCTTATGAACTATCATGTCTTGTTGTTTATGTCAGTAGTAGTCACTAGTCAGTGTTTGAATGTTGTATATATCGTTGTTTCAAACTGTTTATTGTCTCGAACTACTGGTGGGCTAAATGAGGGCATCACCATTCTCCAGTGTTCAGAGTATATCTCCTTTTTTCAAGTTATAATAATTTGAGCTCAGTGTCTTTTCGATGATGTACACTTGTTTGGGCCAGTGAGGTGTCGTTGAATATGGCTGAGTAGTAACGCAATGCCAAACAGGTCAATTATGACTCTCAGAGCCGGGCTCTCAAAAGATCCTAAAAAAAGGTCGGGCTCTCAAAAAAGAAAGAATAAGGACTCTTAGGCCGACATGTGGGCGCCACCGGTGTTTTCGTGCGCTTGCGCGCCGAGAGCATATTGCGCGTGTTCAAAATTCATGCTACCTTTTCATCCCCAATCTCCTGCCTCCCCCACCTCTGGAATCTCGATTCCTACTCTTAGTTCCTTCCCCCAATCCCTATATTCTTACTCCTGCTACTCACCCCGCCCTACTCATGTCGGTTTTAACTCTTTATTCTTTGCGTGATTTCTCCTAATCGGAGATATCTTGTTTGATGGTTTCTGTCCTCTTTCTTGTGTTCTGTTTGTTTCGATACTCCTTTCTCAATTGTCATATGGCATTGGTCGCGCTTTGAACTGTCTCTCTTAGTTGTTCTCTGGCTAAATGTGTTTCTGGTATTGGTACTCTATCAACTGTCGATCCGTCCTCTTTCTCCGTCTCGCGCGACAAAAACTTTGTCTCTAATGAGGCTCAATGGCATTGCACCACAAAACCCCGACAAATAAGTGCTTGCTTCGCGAAGTCTCCCGCCACTAGTTGAATTCTTCGTTCAGGTTTTCGGCACTAACTTTCCTATTTGCAGCTCAATGTTGTCGACGATCCCTTCGATGTTTGTTCCGGTCGATGGTGCCGTCTCGCTGGTCGAGCCCTTTGATCCTGACCCTCACAACTGGGCTTCGGTGCCCCTCCTTGAAGTCTTTAGTTTTTTTTAACAAAGCTTACCTTCCACGGGATGCCTCGACGTGCTTGGAACAGCGAGTCCATGAACGAGCTTATCAACGACCTTGGAGGTGAGCTCGTAAGTATGTTTGTTCCTCCAGACAGCTGGGCTCTAATGGTTATGGCATGGATGAAGAAGCCGTCCACCATACCGAAGGTGATTGGTGTTGAGATACCGGTGCAGGAACCGGGGTTGTACTATTCGTCGCCACCAAGGCCACTGCGGACCATGTTAGGGATGTACCTGTATCGAGTGTTCGTGCATGTCGAAGAAGTGGTCAATCCATCAATCGAAGTCCTTCCGCAGCCGCTGGTGCCAGGGTCCGTCGACGACGTGCATTACAGGAGTCAACGTCAGACTTTCCCCGTGTTGCTCGGAATGATGGATGGCACAGGGCCTACTCCATCGCGCGGCGGAGGCCACTGCTTCTTTGGGAGAAGAGGCAGGGCTGGCTGCCTGGATGTGCTCTAATTTGAGGTAACAACTGAATCTTGTCAGATACTAGTTAAATCCGAGCTATGGGTGTGAAGCACTGATATGCCAGTACATTTGATTGTGACCTATTCTAATTTTGTACCTGAACTTTTTTTAGAAAGGGTTGTACGTCAACTTAATGTGCTAGCAGAACTTATTGTGTTGTCTGTCTGTTTTCTTTGCACAACATTAAAGATATTTCCCCATCATTGATAAAGACGATGAACCGTTATGTACGACTTCGTTGGTTTCAACATAGCCCTTCCCATAGCGATCCACTGCTTCCATCCTGATTGTGCCGCCTGCGTGAAATTTTTGTATGCAAGTTCAGTGTGCTATGATGTTCTATATGATTGTGTCAACTATATAAGTTTTTACTGAGCATCAGCAATGCATATGGCTGAAAGATGTATTTACGAGCATCGACCGATGGGTCTCTCTCTCTATCTCTCTCTCTCTCTCTCACACACATGCACACACACGCGCACACGCACAAGTGGGACCCGTTGAATTATTTATTTGCTCGTGACAGCTTTTAATTAGGTTCCACTGTAATCTAACTTTTTTCTTAAGTTATTAATTGAGCTCAGCGACTTCAAAAAGTTGTACAGAAGCCTTGTTTGGGCCTTTGCGGCGTCGCTGAATGTGGGCTGAGTAACCATGTTAGGTTGTACTGTACTACACAGGCCTTTTTTCAACATCAGCAATGCAACTGGGCCGACAGTTGTACACAATATCCGGGTCAACTTGTTATTCTCTGCCCCGCTGGGCTGCAAACTTTCCTAGGAGGTATGCATTAGGCTTAACAAGAAAATGGACTTTAAGAAATAATAAATGGGATGTAATTATAATAACTGGACAATTACTATGCACCAAACATGTAATTAGTTTGAAAAATATATTATTTTTGGAATTTGAAAATTTTAATTTCATTACTTGTTGCGTGCACAATATTTCATTGGATTTTAACGTAATACAACTTTATTTTGAAATTATATTTAACCTGACTAGAAATTTCGGATAAAAATATTTCGGATCCTATCAAAATGTGGGAATTTTTTTGAATTCTGTTTTGAGCGGTTGTTTGAAATTATTAATCGTTGTCCTAGCTAGAAGTTGGGTTGTACTTTTAACAAACTGTAAATGGGCTGTAGTAAATTCCATTAGAATTAAAAAATGGGTTGTACATTCTTACAAATTGCAAATGGGCTATATGTTCTCTGCCAAATCCGAGCTGTGGGCCTACTAAGTTGACGCATACCAAGGGCTTTGTCAACATAGTAAATATAAACGATTCTAGCTGCAGTGATCATACGATGTCCATCCAACGGCCGTAGTGCTTCTTCAACCTCTGGTCTTCTTGCTCCAGCTGCCCAAAGCAGCGTCGGTCGTATCGCGTGCTCCTGCCTCCCGTGGCCGGCTGTGATGCCGCGGAGGCCTCACCGCCCCGTACTACTCCCATCGCTGGCCAGGCCATCCCTCTACTCACCCACACCCCCTGTTATTCTGCGGCGACGGCAGCCTCACACCGCAGCCGAACCAGTGAACCCTCGTACTCCTCTCTGCGCGGGCTTCCACTTCTGCGTCTTCCCCGGCTCCGCGTCGTCCCCTTCCTAGGCCCCGCCGTCGTCCAGACCACCGCCCTGGTGCTCTCGGCGCGGCGTGGTCAACATGGTCAATGACCGACTTCCATCGGAAGAGTACTGTATGTGGAGCGGCTGACAGCTGGGTCCAGGCGGCCGCAAGGAAGTGCCTCCTTATTACGCGCAAAATAATTATTCCTCCACCTGACAGCAGGGACCCACCGGACAGACCACCTTATTTCGCGAAAAAAACGTTTCCCCCCTGACTGCTGGGACCCACAGGACAGGCCAGCGTATTTTGCAAAAAAAAACATTCCCCCCGCTGTCAGCTCGGACCCACCGGAAGTGCCTCCTTATTACGCACAAAAAATGAATACTCCCCCTGCTAGCTGGGACCCACCATGGTGGGAGGCTGACTTGTGGGCCTACTAAGTTGACTGGGACGGGGGCCTTTGTCAACTTTAATCAATATGAACGATTCTAGCTCCAGTGACCATACGATGTCCATCCAACGACCGTAGTGCTTCTTCAACCTCTGATCTTCTTGCTCCAGCCGCCCAAAGCAGCGCCGGTCGTGCCGCATGCTCCTGCCTCCCGTGGCCGGCTGTGCTGCCGCGGAGGCTTCACTGCCCTCTACTATTCCCACCGCTGGCCAGGCCCTGCGGCGACGGCAGCCTCACACCGCAGCAGAACCAGTCAACCCTCGTACTCCTCTCCGCGTGGGCTTCCGCTGTCGTGTCTTCCCCGGCTACCCGTCGTGCCCTTCCTAGGCCTCGCCGTCGTCCACCACCCTAGTGCTCTCGGCGCGGCGTGGTCAACGTGGTCAAGGAACGACTTCCCGGACGTGGACTATACATGGAGAGGCTGACAGCTGGGTCCACGGCCGCAGCAAGGAAGTGCCTCCTTATTACACAGAAAATAATGATTCCTCCACCTGACAGCTGGGACCCACCGGACGGGCCACTGTATTTCACGAAAAAACGTTTCCCCCTGACTGCTGGGACCCACCAGCTACATCTTCGCACGCAAGGAAGTGCGTCCGGGTAAAAAAAAATGATTCGCCCCCCTGACTGCTAGGACCCACCAGCTACATCTTCGCACGCAAGGAAGTGCCTGACAGTCGGGACCCACCTGGTCGAAGCGTACATAGCGTTGTCATTCTGGTCGCGAACGTGTACGTACATATATACTGGTGGATGTAGAGGTGCGCACTTGTCGTAGTAGAGGCGCGCACGTGTCGTAGTAGAGGCGCGCATGTAGCATGTACACGTACGTACAGCGGCCAGGGTGCAAGAAAGAAAATACAGCCACATATGTGTACATATGGGCGGGGTCTCGAATGCCTACTCGCGCATACGTACGGCCATGGCTCGTGTACATGGCTGGGTCGGAACGGAGAAACATCGTCGTCGTCGTGTTCATGGGAAGGCAACGAAATGCGTCATGTTCATGGGGAGGCAACGGAATGCGTCGTGTTCATCGGGAAGCAATGAAACACGTGGGAGCCAACCGGCTGGGTCGGAACGGAATGCGTGGTCGTGTTCATCGGGAGGGCTTGGACGGAACAGGCGATGGAAACGAGGCCCGGCGTACCGCACAACGGAGGAAACAGACCTCCTACATTCGGAACGGGGTCCTGTTGATCGGGAGGGGTCTGGCGTACCGCAAAACAGAGGAAACGGACCTTCTACGGTCGAAATGGGGGTCCTGTTCATCGGGAGGGGTGTGGCGTACCGCAAAACGGGACTCCAGATACTGTTCATCTCCACCGTCGACCTCCTCCAGCCTCCACGGGCTACTCGACCTCCTCCAGCCTCCACGGGTGTTCATCCAGCCTCCACCGCGCGCTACTCCACCGGCTACTATTCAACCACCCCTCCACGGGCACCCCTCCACCGTCTACTGTTCATCCAGCCCTCCACACCACGGGGTCCTGTTCAACCACCCCTCCACGGGCACCCCTCCACCGTCTACTGTTCATCCAGCCCTCCACCACCCGGGGTCCTGTTCATCCAGAGGCAACCACCGCTCAGTCATCGATCGGCTTCAGTTAGCAGCAGTAGCGAAGGAATCGCTCGATCGGGTTCAGTTAACAGCCATCGATCGATCGCTCGGGTTCAGTAACGCGTAGCCTGCAGTGCAATCGCTCGGGTTCAGTTAGAGCCCAACGCCTCGCTCGGGTTCAGTTAGAGCCAACGCCTCCACACACGCGCGTACGTGTACGAGAGAAACGCGCATCGCTCGGCCCCCGACCTCCCACCGTAACCGGGAACTCCCCGAAATTTTCCTCCCCTCGCTTCTACCACGGTTTTTTCCGTCATGGACGGCCCAAAGAATGTCATGCAGCTGCGTCTCCGGCCCGCCAGGACGAAAAGCCCATTTTCTGTCATGATTTTTTGTCATAGAAGTAGGAGCCCACCACATCTATGATGATACCGGTTTTGTCACAATTATCGTCATAGAAGTGTCATATGTATTAAATTTCGTTCGGCCCAAAATGTCACGGATGTGTCTTTTTTTTTGTAGTGAATTGAAAATAGATCGGCAAAGGAAAATATATGAGAAGAGAAGACCCGGGAGCCGTAGGTTTCACTAGTGGCTTCTCTCGAGAAAATAACAAACGATGGGTAAACAAATTACTAATTGTGGCTCTGAAGGTATCGTCTGTTTGGTACCAGACTATGAACAGCAAAACTCAATCAGTATTAAAACGTCGCAAGCTAGAATTATAATCTGGATCACGTGTCCAGATTGAGTGATTTTGAATAAAAAACCAGACCTTACGTCGTCCAAATAAATGTTTAACTCGTATAAGCTACGGAAGTATCGACAAGAGTCGGGAGACTTGCCGTAAAGTGCGCGCATCCTCCTCTAAGTAGTTGTATGTTTATAGGGAGACTAATTTTGGTTGGTCCTTCTGAATTTTTAACTGGTGCCAGTTTTTCGAATGAATCCAATGACCTGACTGACGGCTTAGTGTTGCCAACCATAGTTCTTATCTAATCCTTCATGTAGTTACCTAAATCATTTTTGATAATACACTCTTCACAACTCTACTAAGAGATCTCGCACCGATCAGAGAAATCTGCCACACTTAGATCCACATGCAGCCTTTTACTCATGTGTTTAACAAATCCTACATTTTGGCACAAACATTGGGAAGTGAGGTCACTATAAGTATTTTATTAAGTTTACTAAGATTTCAAACTACTTCAATATTTAACCGCTAGAATTGTTATCATAATCTAATCCTAAGATTTATCTCTCGGTGATCCACCACTCTTTCGCTAGCAGCAGTGTTTCACTTTTTTATGCGCTTATCCGGAGCTCCTCTCTAGTTATCGGCTCCGGCGTCGGTCGCTCTCGCCTAACTGCGGCCGAGGTACTCTATCCACATAGGTCACTCTCATCCAACGATTTTACAGGGCGAAAGAGCCAACTATGCAGACACGTGGAGAAATACAGGTGAAAACCTCCGTTTTTCAAACGGAAAGCGTGATGACTAGTAGCTATGTGTCGTTTTGTAGTCCAGATCTTGGTGCAGCGGGGTGTTTGATCGTTAATTTCCCCGAATCGTATTTTTGTCCACTCGCGCTAATGGGAATTTGGTGCTGAAAAATTAGGACGGTATTATAGGCAAGAGCGGCGGGGCGACTAAATCATATATTGATGCTTGACGTGCACAGTTGGAATTGGTATTTTCACTCCAGGCTGCTGTCGGTAAAAATGAAAATCTGGGCCGTTTTGCGTGCGCTGATCGTGGTGTCGCTTGCTCCACCCTCTCTTCGGGCGTCGCTATCAAGGCGCTCGACGACAAGATCGGGAACAACTCTCACTACCGCTCTAGTATGATCTTTGAAAGGACTTACTATATTCTGAGGCTTTCGATACACTAGTAGAACATTATAAAATACAAGCATTATAACAGAGTGCTAGTTGAATAATTGATTTTTTTGTACTGAGATAACAGGAGCAAAAGCCAGAAAAAGAAACAAAAACTAAATGATTGAGGTCTGACCCTTCCTCGGAACCTTTCACGCCCTAGTCTATAAAAACCAAGAATGTACCATCATATAAATATAACGAACCTTAATGATTATAAAAGAGTCCAGAATTTATAAATCTGTTATCAGTCCTAGTGGCTCTCATAATAGATTTTTAAGCCGATTAGGGTTAATAAATCATTCCTTTAGGGTAAATATGGTTCCAGCTCCTTATCACTTATACATGAATTGTGGAGAACCGTCTGAATAGTTTTCCCTACATGAAGTTGCAGATGTAGTCTGACCTGTATCCGCCTGTCACCATTAAGAACTGAATCGCATTTTCTGAACGTCCTTGACTAGTCAACTACCTACGGGTGTTATTTTATCCATGCGGCAACCCCGATGAGCCAGTGTGACACTGAGTCGGGACCACTCCTGGTGATGACCACAGTTTGGGAGTTCATGTAATTCCACCGAGGCCAGTGTGCCTAAGCGCTCTCATGCGCGAGGCGCTTCTCGAGTTAAAAGGAGTCCTTAATGTACTTATGCTTCTTTGTCTTCTTTCGGTGCCGGCGGGAGCGAGCCGGAGGTCTCAGGATCAGCAAAAGGTTTCTATGTACAACGCGCTCGACATCGAGCGCTAGCAGCGAGGAGGGTAGGACCGGGGTAGGACAAAAGCTGTCAGTAGTACGCTCTATTCAATAAGCACGATGGACTTACTAGTCCTTCGTGATGAGCTGACAGTTTTCTGTCCATAGATATTAGAACTTGATGCAACTGTCGCTGCTAGTTTTGCTCGTCCCTATTGAATGTGTGTTCAATATATCGTTATGGGTTCCCTATATGATGCATTATGGGATTCATCACAGAGAACCGGACATCGGCCTGAATACCTGGAAATGCTCTTCCCACACCACACTTATAGGTGGCTATGATTATTGATTTCCATTAGGGCTATGCTCTATCTACACCTTACGTCTAACTGTGTGTGTACGCATGCAACCTGCTCTAGAAGACCTATTGCTGTGAAATCCACTTTTTACCTCCACATTAATCTCTGCTACTGCCTCTCGACTCTCTGAGGTATACTCCCGAAACGAATTGGTGTGGATATCTTCTTCGCGACTTGATGATGTTGCTGGCGCGAGATAGAAGTAGATCTTACTCGTGGTTGTGTGGTGCATTTGTGAAGTCGCACTAGGGTTTGCGTGGCTGGTGTGTGGCATAATGATTTCCTTGCCTCCCTCCTGTTGGTAAGTCGGATAGTTTTTTTTTAAAACATCTTCAAGGTTTGGAATACCCTCTCTTACCACTCGGGATTTGAGAGGCCTTCTCGGAAAATCGAAATACCCTTTGGCGCGCCTACGGTGTGGTGTTGTATCTTGCGAACAGTTCCTTCTTTCACATCGAGTTTCGCCGATACCGATAGTGTAGAAATATCCGACGTGTGCCAACACCATTTCTGATTCGCAGCTTGGATGCTTCACTGCGCTCTGCTGGCGTCGGTGCCATACTCTGCCAAGAAGACAGGTTTTTGTTGTCCTATTACTGCTCATATATTCCGCTTACTGTGTTTTCATACTCGCATATATTCTCTGTTCTCTCTTATAATGCTATTTGGCGGAGTATCTTTTAATTTCTTTGTGTTGGTGATATGCGATCGGATAACCTACTCGCACGCTCGGTTTTCTCGCTGAGCGGTCATTGGCTACAGATTGGGACCCTCCGTGGATGAACGCTACAATTAGGCTATTTTTGCAACAACTCATAGCGTCGTGGTATGTGTATTTAGGCTGACCTAGTATCGTCTAATCTGCTACCTCTCAAATGTCGTAGCAAGGCGTAGAGGGACTCCAGTACCTTCTCGGTCATAGTCTCCTCACTCTGTGTGATCCACCAGACATAGATGTGGTCTGTTTGGTGCTTAGTCGATTTCCTCCTCTCGGGCGATACCAAGATCTTTGCTTGCGTTCGTAGATCCTGGTATGAGCGTAGTAACACACATTTGATGAGTGGGCAATATCTTGGGGTCGAATTATACGCGTGACCTTCTGCTACGAGTAGCAGCTGTCTGACACTCGATTCGAGATTGCGAGATGCACTCTTTACCCTCGCGCCGGAGCCGTACCGCGAGCTGCTTTTTGACGGGAACTTTCCCAAGTTGTTTTTTTGCAACCCCAAAGCTTTTAGAGGCGGATTCATAGTTGCTCGTTTCAGTCTCACACAATAGTGATGCCAATTGTTCATTGTATTCTTAAAAAAGATGAACTGAATTGGTAAAATTGGCGAGTGTTCCCTAGGCTTAATGGTTTAGGACAGTGACGTGGTGGGGGGGGGGTTCGCCGGGCAGCCCATTATTATAACGGTTGGCAATGCATGCTGCCATCTCTAAATGGCATATCCCCAAAAGTTCGTGGTAAATCGCTCAAGAGACAATCATAGATCGCACCATATCTGAAGTTAAAATTACGTGAGTTACAATGAGCCTTTTGGACGAACACGGCCTTACGGCTGTCGTCTTCTTAGCGGGTGGGGCGCTGGGAGGACGGCTCGTTTGTGATCCAGACTCTCTTCCTTTTTGGTGCAAGGAAATGGTCCTTTAAAGAGTCGAAAGGCGCAGAGATCTCCGTATCGCACTACGATTTCTATAATTTAATGCCTCCTAAACGAGATGATCAAGAGCATTGTAGATGAGAGCCCTGATTATTTTTGTTATGATGATTCATTGATGAACCTGTGCAGTTCTGCAAGTTTCCCCACCTTCTGGAACATTTTCAATACTTATCCCCAAGGCTTTGCTTTGTGCGAATGTGCCCTATTATTTTGTCCAGTGTAATAAACCAATCTACTTAAATCATCTGTGAAGTCGTATAATGTTGTCTCTTAACTTGATAATCTTGCGCGTTCGGTGCCTCTATAGTGCGACTTGCATTCGCGACTCTCCGAGTATCCATCAAAATTTGGAGGACGCTAATGTCATTATTTAGCGCAATTAGCTACAACTTAAATGTGGACAGTTTGCTTCTCTCGATCTTTTCCGGCAGACTGATATATGTAGTTCTCTAAATCCTATACTCCTTGCTCGTGGGCCTATTTAGCTATGTTCTCAAGTATCAAATGATTCCTAATCAAGTGATTCCAAAAGTCCATCAGCATGGTGTTTCTTCACGCATTTTAAACCAATATGACTTAAACGGCAGTGCCATAAATATGTTGCACTATCATTATCAACTTTGCATCTTTTGGCATCAATATTATGAATATGTGTATCACTACGATCGAGATTCAGTAAACCATTTACATTGGGTGTATGACCATGGAAGGTTTTATTCATATAAACAGAACAACAATTATTCTCTGACTTAAATGAATAACCGTATCGCAATAAACATGATCCAATCATATTCATGCTCAACACAAATGCCAAATAACATTTAGTTAGGTCCAACACTAATCCCGAAGGTAGAAGGAGTGTTCAATGGTGATCTTATCAACCTTGGAATCACTTCCAACACACATCGTCACCTCGCCCTTAACTAGTGTTTGTTCATTTTGCAACTCTTTTTTGGAGTTACTGATCTTAGCAACTAACCGGTATCAAATACCCAGGGGTTGCTATGAACACTAGTAAATTATACATCAATAACATGTATGTCATATATACCTTTGTTCACTTTGCCATCCTTCTTATCCGCCAAATATTTGGGGTAGTTCCACTTCCAGTGACCATTTCCTTTGTAGTAGAAGCACTCAATTTCAGGCTTGGGTCTATCTTTGGGCTCCTCCATGGGAGTGGCAACTTTCTTGCCATTCTTTTTGAAGTTCCCTTTCTTTCCCTCAACCTTTTTATTGAAACTAGTGGTCTTGTTCAACACATGATGCTCTTTCTTGATTTCTACCTTCGCCGATTTCAGCATCGCGAAGAGCTCGAGAATCATTTTCGTCATCCCTTGCATATTATAGTTCATCACTAAGTTCTAGTAGCTTGGTGATAGTGACTACAGAACTCTGTCAATCACTATCTTATCTGGAAGACTAACTCCCACTTAATTCAAGCGATTGTAGTACCCAGACATTCTGAGCACATGCTCACTGGTTGAGCTATTCTCCTCCATCTTGTAGGCAAAGTACTTGTCAGAGGTCTCATACCTCTCGACACGGGCATGAGTCTGAAATACCAATTTCATCTCCTGGAACATCTCATATGCTCCATGGTGTTCAAAACGCTTTTGAAGTCCCAGTTCTAAGCCGTAAAGCATGGCGCACTAAACTATTAAGCAGTCATCATATCGAGCTTGCCAAACGTCCATAACGTCTGCATCTGCTCCTGCAATAGGCGTGTCACCTAGCGGTGCATCAAGGACATAATTCTTCTGTGCAGCAATGAGGATAATCCTCAGATCACGGACCCAGTCCGCATCATTGCTACTATCATATTTCAACTTAGTTTTCTCTAGGAACATATCAAAAAATATACAGGAGCAATATCGCGAGCTATTGATCTAGAACATAGATATGCAAAACTACCTAGACTAAGTTCATGACAAATTAAGTTCAATTAATCATATTACTTAAGAATTCCCACTTAGATAGACATCCCTCAAGTCATCTAAACGATACGTGATCCAAATCAACTAAACCATGTCCAATCATCACATGAGATGGAGTAGTCATCAATGGTGAACATCTCTATGTTGATCATATCTACTGTATGATTCACGTTCTACATGTCGGTCTCCAGTTCCGAGGCCATATCTGTACATGCTAGGCTCTGATACGTCTATAATTTTTGATTGCTCCATGCTATGTTATCTACTGTTTTGGGCAATATTGGGCTTTATTATCCACTTTTATATTATTTTTGGGACTAACCTATTAACCGGAGGCCCAGCCCAGAATTGCTGTTTTTTGCCTATTTCAGTGTTTCGAAGAAAAGGAATATCAAACGGAGTCGAAACGGAACGAAATCAACTGGAGAAGTTATTTTTGGAAGGAAAGCTACCGGATGGACTTGGACCCCACGTCAGGAGCCAAGGGAGGTGCTCATGAGGGTGGGGGCGCCCCCCCTAGGGCACGCCCCCTGCCTCATGGGGCCCCCGAAGCTCCATCGATGTACTTCCTGCACCCATATATACCTACATACCCTAAAACTTCCAGAAGAGACAATAGATCGAGAGTTCCGCCGCCAGAAGCCTCCATAGCCACTGAAAACCAATCTAGACCCGTTCTGGCACCCTGCTGGAGGGGGCATCCTTCTCCGGTGGCCATCTTCATAATCCCGGTGCTCTCCATGACGAGGAGGGAGTAGTTCTCCCTCGAGGCTGAGGGTATGTACCAGTAGCTATGTGTTTCATCTCTCTCTCTCGTGTGTGTTCTTGGGGTGATACGATCGTGATGTATCACGAGCTTTGCTACTATAGTTGGATCTTATGATGTTTCTCCCCCTCTACTCTCTTGTAATGGATTGAGTTTCCCCTTTGAAGTTATCTTATCGGATTGAGTCTTTAAAGATTTGAGAACACTTGATGTATGTCTTGCCATGCATATCTGTGGTGACAATGGGATATCACGTGATTCACTTGATGTATGTTTTGGTGATCAACTTGCGGGTTCCGCCCATGAACCTATGCATAGGGGTTGGCACACGTTTTCGTCGTGATTCTCCGGTAGAAACTTTGGGGCACTCTTTGAGGTCCTTTGTGTTGGTTGAATAGATGAATCTGAGATTGTGTGATGCATATCGTATAATCATACCCACGGATACTTGAGGTGACATTGGAGTATCTAGGTGACATTAGGGTTTTGGTTGATTTGTGTCTTAAGGTGTTATTCTAGTACGAACTCTAGAGCTGTTTGTGACACTTATAGGAAGAGAAAACATATAGTTTGGAAAGAATAACTTTGAGGTGGTTTCGTACCCTACCATAATCTCTTCGTTCGTTCTCCGCTATTAGTGACTTGAGAGTGACTCTTTGTTGCATGTTGAGGGATAGTTATGTGATCCAATTATGACAGTATTGTTGAGGGAACTTACACTAGCGAAATTATGAACCCTAGACCTTATTTCCACACATTGCATTACCGTTTACGCTCACTTTTATCATTCGTAACCTTGCTGTTTTTATAATTTCAGATTACAAATACCTTTATCTACTATACATATACCACTTGTATCACCATCTCTTCGCCGAACTAGTGCACCTATACAATTTACCATTGTATTGGGTGTGTTGGGGACACAAGAGACTCTTTGTTATTTGGTTGCAGGGTTGCTTGAGAGAGACCATCTTCATCCTACGCCTCCTACGGATTGATAAACCTTAGGTAATCCACTTGAGGGAATTTTGCTACTGTCCTACAAACCTCTGCACTTGGAGGCCCAACAACGTCTACAAGAAGAAGGTTGTGTAGTAGACATCAGGCTCATCAAGTTTAACCCGAGTATTCCGCATGTGCAAAACTGTCTTGCACCCGTTGTATGTGAACGTAGAGCCTATCACACCCGATCATCACGTGGTGTCTCAGTAAGACGACGGTGCATACTCAGGGAGAACACTTATACCTTGAAATTTTAGTGAGGGATCATCTTATAATGCTACCGCCGTACTAAGCAAAATAAGATGCATAAAAGATAAACATCATATGCAATCAAAATATGTGACATGATATGGCCATCATCATCTTGTGCCTTTGATCTCCATCTCCAAAGCACCGTCATGATCTCCATCGTCACCGGCTTGACACCTTAATCTCCATCATAGCGTCATTGTCGTCTCGCCAACTATTTCTTCTACAACTATCGTTAACGCATAGTGATAAAGTAAAGCAATTACATGGCGTTTGCATTTCATACAATAAAGAGACAACCATAAGGTTGCTGCCGGTTGCCAGTGACTTTTACAAAACATGATCATCTCACACAATAACGTATATCACATCATGTATTGACCATATCACATCACAACATGCCCTGCAAAAATAAGTTAGACGTCCTCTACTTTGTTGTTGCAAGTTTTACATGGCTGCTACGGGCTTCTAGCAAGAATCGTTCTTACCTACGCATCAAAAACTCAACGGTGATTTTCAAGTTTTTTGTTTTAACCTTCAACAAGGACCGGCCGCAGTCAAATTCGATTCAACTAAAGTTGGAGAAACAGACACCCGCCAGCCACCTTCATGCAAAACTAGTTGCATGTCTGTCGGTGGAACCAGTCTCATGAACGTGGTCATGTAAGGTTGGTCCGGGCCGCTTCATCCAACAATACCGCTGAATTAAAATAAGACATTGGTGGTAAGCAGTATGAAGATAATCGCCCACAACTCTTTGTGTTCTACTCGTGCATATCATCTACGCATAGACCTAGCTCGGATGTTGTGAGATCGTGGATGTCGCCTAGAGGGGGGGTGAATAGGCACTTTCAAATAATTATGGTTTAGGCTTGAACAAAAGCGGAATAAACCTAGCGGTTAAATTGTCAAGCACAAAACCTACAACAACTAGGTTCACCTCTGTGCACCAACAACTTATGATAAGCAAGATAAATTACTAGGTGATAACAAGATATATGACAAGAAACAATATGGCTGTCACAAAGTAAAGTGCATAAGTAAAGGGCTCGGGTAAGAGATAACCGTGGCACGAGGAGACGATGATGTATCCCGAAGTTCACACCCGTGCCGATGCTAATCTTCGTTTGGAGTGGTGTGGAGGCACAATGCTCCCGAAGAAGAGAAAAGAGTCTTTGATGACCCACAAGTGTAGGGGATCTATCGTAGCCTTTTCTATAAGTAAGAGTGCGAACCCAACGAGGTGCAGAAGGAAATGATAAGCAGTTTTCAGTAAGGTATTCTCTGCAAGCACTGAAATTATCGGTAACAGATAGTTTTGTGATAAGGTAATTTGTAACGAGTAGCAAGTAATAAAACTAAATAAGGTGCAGCCAAATGGCCCAGTCCTTTTTGTAGCAAAGGACAAGCCTGGACAAACTCTTATATGAAGGAAAGCACTCCCGAGGACACATGGGAATTATCGTCAAGCTAGTTTTCATCACGTTCATATGATTCGCGTTCGGTACTTTGATAATTTGATATGTGGGTGGACCGGTGCTTGGGTAATGTCCTTACTTGGACAAGCATCCCACTTATGATTAACCCCCATTGCAAGCATCCACAACTACAACAGAAGTATTAAGGTAAACCTAACCATAGCATGAAACATATGGATCCAAATCAGCCCCTTACGAAGCAACACATAAACTAGGGTTAAACTTCTGTCACTATAGCAACCCATCATCTACTTATTACTTCCCAATGCCTCCCTCTAGGCCCAAACAATGGTGAAGTGTCATGTAGTTGACGTTCACATGACACCACTAGAGGGATGACAACATACATCTTATCAAAATATGAATGAATACCAAATTCACATGACTACTTATAGCAAGACTTCTCTCATGTCCTCGGGAACAAATGTAACTACTCACAAAGCATATTCATGTTCATAATCAGAGGGGTATTAATATGCATAATGGATCTGAACATATGATCTTCCACCAAGTAAACTAACTAGCATCAACTACAAGGAGTAATCAACACTACTAGCAACCCACAGGTACCAATCTGAGGTTTGGATACAAAGATTGGATACAAGAGATGAACTAGGGTTTGAGATGAGATGATGCTGGTGAAGATGTTGATGGAGATTGACCCCCTCCCGATGAGAGGATCGTTGGTGATGACGGTGATGATTTCCCCCTCCCGGAGGGAAGTTTCCCCGGCAGAACAGCTCCGCCGGAGCCCTAGATTGGTTCCGCCTCGTGGTGGTGGAGTTTCTTTCCGAAAGCTTGCTTATGATTTTTTCCTCGACGAAAGACTTCATATAGCAGAAGATGGGCACCGGAGGCCTGCCAGGGGGCCCACAAGGCAGGGGGCGCACCCAGGGGGGTAGGGCGTGCCCCCACCCTCATGGACAGGGTGTGGGCCCCCTCTGGTGGATTCTTTTGCCAATATTTTTATTTATTCCAAAAATAACTTCCGTGAAGTTTCATGACTTTTGGAGCTGTGAAGAATATGCCTCTAATATTTGCTCCTTTTCCAGCCCAGAATTCTAGCTACCGACATTCCCCCTCTTCATGTAAACCTTGTAAAATAAGAGAGAATAGGTATAAGTATTGTGACATAATGTGTAGTAATAGCCCATAATGCAATAAATATCGATATAAAAGCATGATGCAAAATGGACGTATCAACTCGCCCAAGCTTAGACCTCGCTTGTCCTCAAGCGAAAGCCGATATCGAAAAATATGTCCACATGTTTAGAGATAGAGGTGTCGATAAAAATAAAATACGGACATGAGGGCATCATGATCATTCTTAGAACAACAACATAAATATATATTGACATATGATCTCTTATGCTAAAGTAACAATTCAATTACATACTCAAGTATGAATCAAAAACTTCACTGAAAACTAACAAACTATAATCTCAGTCGCTGAAGCAATTGCAATTTATCATAACATAGGAACGAGTCAATATAAGAGCTTCTCAGCAAGTCCATATACTCACCCATCTTTTAGTCTTTCACAATTTCTAACACTCACGCGATATTTATGGTTATGAAGTTTTAATCGGACACAGAGAAAGATAGGGGCTTATAGTTTTGCCTCCCAACGTTTTACCTCAAGGGTAATGTCAACAATAATAGTTCATGAAAACCCACATCCAATTAGCCATATATATCAGGATCTTTCCAACACGTTGTGCTTGCCAAAGGATAAAATGTAAAAAGGAAAGGTGAATATCACCATGACTCTTTGCATTAAGTATAAGACAAGAATAAAAGATAGGCTCTTCGCAGAGGGAAGCAGAGGTTGTCATGTGCTTTATGGTTGGATGCACGAAATCTTAATGCGAAGGAATGTCACTTTATATTGCCACTTGTGATATGGACCTTTATTATGCAGTCCGTCGCTTTTATTTCTTCCACATCACAAGATCGTATAAAGCTTATTTTCTCCAGACTAATAAGTCATACATATTTAGAGAGCAATTCTTATTGCTTGCAACAATGACAACTTACTTGATGGATCTTACTCAATCCATAGGTAGATATGGTGGACTCTCATGGCAAAACTGGGTTTAGGGATATTTGGAAGCACAAGTAGTATCTCTACTTGGTGCAAAGAAATTGGCTAGCAAGAGAGGGAAAGGCAAGCTCAACATGTTGGATGATCCATGCCAATATAATTTATCTCAGATGTAAGAAAGCATAACCCATTACGTTGTCTTCCTTGTCCAACGTCAACTCTTTAGCATATCATACTTTAATGAGTGCTCACAATTATAAAAGATGTCCAAGATAGTATATTTATATGTGAAAACCTATCTTTCTTTATTACTTCCTATTAATTGCAACGATGACCAAAACTATGTTTTTCAACTCTCAACAACTTTTATTCATAATACTATTTTATATGTGAACTCATTACTCTCCATAAGATCCATATGATCTCTTTATTTCTTTTTATTTCTTCTCTTTTATTCTATTCTCTCAAGATCATAGGAAAATAATCAAGCCCTTGACTCAACACTAATCTTTTTTTTTTATATATAGCTCATGGACTCGATTACATAGGAAGATCATAAAGCAAAACTCACAACTAGATCATACTAAAACTTTATTCTACTAGATCAAGATATTATCAAAAGGATCAAACTAAGAAAAACGGTAAAGATAAAAGTGATGGTGATACGATACCGGGGCACTCCCCCAAGCTTGGCAGTTGCCAAGGGGAGTGCCCATACCCATGTGATTATATCTCTTTTTGCCGGTGAAGGAGATGGAGTTGTTGATGATGTATGCTTCTTCCTTAATTTGCGCTTGAGGATAAAATTTTGCTCCCTTAGGTCCTCGATCTCCCGCTCAGGGATTAATACCTTTTTGCATAGTTCTTGTTTGTTCTCCTGCAAGAGACGAAAAGGGATAAACTCGATCTTAGGTTTCTTTGCTCTATCGGGGAGGCGTGACTTTTTGAACTCCACATGCATGTCCCCAGGTTGAGGTAATGGGACTTCATCTTCACCTGAGCTCGTCTCCTCCTTTCCCCTAGGCTCATAGTCTTCTTCTTCCTCCGTGGTCCAACCACAATGCTCCAAGTCCCCGTAGACTTTATGATCTACAAGGTAATCAACCACATAGCTTTCTCCCTCCGAATCTTGGGATGACATATTGCTCTAATCTGCAGCAGAAACAACTCGAAACAAAGACAGAGGATTTTTGCGTGATACAGTGGTCAAAACCTTCGGGAGATTATATAATGAATTTTTACCGACCATAAGAAGTATCATGCAAGAAAACGGAGTTCGGGGAGCACACGAGGTGCCCACGAGGCAAAGGGGCGCGCCCAGGGGGGTAGGGCGCGCCCTCCACTCTCGTGGAAGCCTCGTGTCCTTTTCGGACTGCTTATTTTCCTATTTTCTTAAATATTCCAAAACAGAGAAAAATTGCCATTAGAACTGTTTTGGAGTCGGTTTACTTACCGTACCACATACCTATTCCTTTTCGGAGTCTGAAACGTCCTGGAAAGTTTCTCTTATGTATTCCTCCGGGGTTACGGTTTCAACAATATTAGTTTCAACATTTATGGGATTACCTGAGATATAATGTTTGATTCTTTGACTGTTCACCACCTTCAGATTTGTGCCTTCAAAGTTGTTGATTTTTATGGCACCGGAACAATAGACCTCCTCGATAATGTAAGGACCTTCCCATTTAGAGAGGAGTTTGCCTGCAAAAAATCTTAAATGAGAGTTGTATAACAATACATAAGCACCTACATTAAACTCATGTTTTTGTATCCTTTTGTCTTGCCATCTTTTAACTTTTTCCTTAAACAACTTGGCATTCTCATAGGCCTGGGTTCTCCATTCATCAAGTGATATAATGTCAAAAAGACTCTTCTCACTGGCAAGTTTGAAATCATAATTGAGCATCTTTTATCATGTTAAAAGGATAATATGCAAATCAAATAATATGCAAATCAAATTCTTGAAGCAAGAGAACCCATCTAATAAGTCTAGGTTTAGCATCTTTCTTTTCCATAAAATATTTAATAGCAGCATGATCGGTGTGAATAGTTACTTTAGAATCAACAATATAAGGTCTAAACTTATCACAAGAAAATACAACTGCTAAGAATTACTTTTCAGTAGTAGCATAATTTCTCTGGGCATTGTCTAGAGTTTTACTAGCATATTGAATAACATTTAATTTTTTATCAACTCTTTGTCCTAGAACAACACCTACAGCATAGTCACTAGCATCACACATGATTTCAAAGGGTAAATTCCAATCAGGTGGCTGAACAATAGGTGCA
>NC_053022.1:550754060-550769367 GCF_003073215.2 Triticum urartu
GGGCACCCCACGGCCAAAATGAACGAAATCCGACAACGAACGCAAATTGCGTCACGTCCGGGCAGTATTTTAGGGGTTTTCGGCCCGGAAAATCGTAGAAAATCCATACGGGCTCGAAATGTGGCAAATTTGTGCGTGCGTGCCCTGCATGGTCACTATGGCCCGTGAAAAAAAATTGGGCACGTTTGGCGGATGCGAAGCGGAGACGTGCGACCAAGGGTCCCCTCCGGCCATACCGCAACCACCCCCTTCCACAGCAAGTACCTGAGCGGTTTCACGGAATGCACCCAACTTTTGGCAGCGCGTGTGGGGCCCCACCCGGGCACCCCACAGCAAATATGAACAAAATCCGACAACGAACGCAAGTTGCGTCACGTCCGGGCAGTATTTTAGGGATTTTCGGCCCGGAAAATCATAGAAAATCCATACGGACTCGAAACGCGGCAAATTTTTGCGTGCGTGCCCTGCATGGTCACTATGACTCGTGAAAAAAAATTGGGCACGTTTGGCGGATGCGAAGCGGAGACGTGCGACCGAGGGTCCCCTCCGGCCATACCGCAACCACCCCCTTCTACAGCAAGTACGTGAGCGGTTTCACGGGATGCACCCAACTTTTGGCAGCCCGTGTGGGGCCCCACCCGGGCACCCCACGGCCAAAATGAACAAATCCGACAACGAACGCAAGTTGCGTCACGTCCGGGTAGTATTTTAGGGGTTTTCGGCCCGGAAAATTGTAGAAAATCTATACGGACTCGAAACGCGGCAAATTTTTGCGTGCGTGCCCTGCATGGTCACTGTGGCCCGTGAAAAAAAATTGGGCACGTTTGGCGGATGCGAAGCGGAGACGTGCGACCGAGGGTCCCCTCCGGCCATACCGCAACCACCCCCTTCCACAGCAAGTACCTGAGCGGTTTCACGGAATGCACCCAACTTTTGGCAGCGCGTGTGGGGCCCCACCCGGGCACCCCACGGCCAAAATGAACAAAATCCGACAACAAACGCAAGTTGCGTCACGTCCGGGCAGTATTTTAGGGGTTTTCAGCCCGGAAAATGATAGAAAATCCATACGGACTCGAAACGCGGCAAATTTTTGCGTGCGTGCCCTGCATGGTCACTGTGGCCTGTGAAAAAAAATTGGGCACGTTTGGCGGATGCGAAGCGGAGACGTGCGACCGACGGTCCCCTCCGGCCATACCGCAACCACCCCCTTCCACAACAAGTACCTGAGCGGTTTCACGGAATGCACCCAACTTTTGGCAGCGCGTGTGGGGCCCCACCCGGGCACCCCACGGCCAAAATGAACGAAATCTGACAACGAACGCAAGTTGCGTCACGTCCGGGCAGTATTTTAGGGGTTTTCGGCCCGGAAAATCGTAGAAAATCCATACGGATTCGAAATGCGGCAAATTTTTGCATGCGTGCCCTGCATGGTCACTGTGGCCCGTGAAAAAAAATTGGGCACGTTTGGCGGATGCGAAGCGGAGACGTGCGACCGAGGGTCCCCTCCGGCCATACCGCAACCAACCCCTTCCACAGCAAGTACCTGAGCGGTTTCACGGGATGCACCCAAATTTTGGCAGCGCGTGTGGGGCCCCACCCGGGCACCAAACGACCAAAATGAACAAAATCCGACAACGAACGCAAGTTGCGTCACGTCCGGGCAGTATTTTAGGGGTTTTCGGCCCGGAAAATCATAGAAAATCCATACGGACTCGAAACGCGGCAAATTTTTGCGTGCGTGCCCTGCATGGTCATTGTGGCCCGGGAAAAAAAATTGGGCACGTTTGGCGGAAGCGAAGCGGAGACGTGCGACCGAGGGTCCCCTCCGGCCATACCGCAACCACCCCCTTCCACAGCAAGCACCTGAGCGGTTTCACAGAATGCACCCAACTTTTGGCAGCGCGTGTGGGGCCCCACCCGGGCACCCCACGGCCAAAATGAATGAAATCCGACAACGAACGCAAGTTGCGTCACGTCCGGGCAGTATTTTAGGGGTTTTCGGCCCAGAAAATAGTAGAAAATCCATACGGACTCGAAATGCGGGAAATTTTTGCGTGCGTGCCCTGCATGGTGACTGTGGCCCGTGAAAAAAAATTGGGCACGTTTGGCGGATGCGAAGCGGGGACGTGCGACCGAGGGTCCCCTCCGGCCATACCGCAACCACCCCCTTCCACAGCAAGTACCTGAGCGGTTTCACGGAATGCACCCAACTTTTGGCAGCGCGTGTGGGGCCCCACCCGGGCACCCCACGGCCAAAATGAACGAAATCCGACAACGAACGCAAGTTGCGTCACGTCCGGGCAGTATTTTAGGGGTTTTCGGCCCGGAAAATCGTAGAAAATCCATACGGACTCGAAACGCGGCAAATTTTTGCGTGCGTGCCCTGCATGGTCACTGTGGCCCGTGAAAAAAAATTGGGCACGTTTGGCGGATGCGAAGCGGAGACGTGCGACCGAGGGTCCCCTCCGGCCATACCGCAACCACCCCCTTCCACAGCAAGTACCTGAGCGGTTTCACGGAATGCACCCAACTTTTGGCAGCGCGTGTGGGGCCCCACCCGGGCACCCCACGGCCAAAATGAACGAAATCCGACAACGAACGCAAGTTGCGTCATGTCCGGGCAGTATTTTAGGGGTTTTCGGCCCGGAAAATCGTAGAAAATCCATACGGACTCGAAACGCGGCAAATTTTTGCGTGCGTGCCCTGCATGGTCACTGTGGCCCAGTGAAAAAAAATTGGGCACGTTTGGCGGATGCGAAGCGGAGACGTGCGACCGAGGGTCCCCTCCGGCCATACCGCAACCACCCCCTTCCACAGCAAGTACCTGAGCGGTTTCACGGAATGCACCCAACTTTTGGCAGCGCGTGTGGGGCCCCACCGGGCACCCCACGGCCAAAATGAACGAAATCCGACAACGAACGCAAGTTGCGTCACGTCCGGGCAGTATTTTAGGGGTTTTCGGCCCGGAAAATCGTAGAAAATCCATACGGACTCGAAACGCGGCAAATTTTTGCGTGCGTGCCCTGCATGGTCACTGTGGCCCGTGAAAAAAAATTGGGCACGTTTGGCGGATGCGAAGCGGAGACGTGCGACCGAGGGTCCCCTCCGGCCATACCGCAACCACCCCCTTCCACAGCAAGTACCTGAGCGGTTTCACGGAATGCACCCAACTTTTGGCAGCGCGTGTGGGGCCCCACCCGGGCACCCCACGGCCAAAATGAACGAAATCCGACAACGAACGCAAGTTGCGTCACGTCCGGGCAGTATTTTAGGGGTTTTCGGCCCGGAAAATCGTAGAAAATCCATACGGACTCGAAACGCGGCAAATTTTTGCGTGCGTGCCCTGCATGGTCACTGTGGCCCGTGAAAAAAAATTGGGCACGTTTGGCGGATGCGAAGCGGAGACGTGCGACCGAGGGTCCCCTCCGGCCATACCGCAACCACCCCCTTCCACAGCAAGTACCTGAGCGGTTTCACGGAATGCACCCAACTTTTGGCAGCGCGTGTGGGGCCCCACCCGGGCACCCCACGGCCAAAATGAACGAAATCCGACAACGAACGCAAGTTGCGTCACGTCCGGGCAGTATTTTAGGGGTTTTCGGCCCGGAAAATCATAGAAAATCCATACGGACTCGAAACGCGGCAAATTTTTGCGTGCGTGCCCTGCATGGTCACTGTGGCCCGTGAAAAAAAATTGGGCACGTTTGGCGGATGCGAAGCGGAGACGTGCGACCGAGGGTCCCCTCCGGCCATACCGCAACCACCCCCTTCCACAGCAAGTACCTGAGCGGTTTCACGGAATGCACCCAACTTTTGGCAGCGCGTGTGGGGCCCCACCCGGGCACCCCACGGCCAAAATGAACGAAATCCGACAACGAACGCAAGTTGCGTCACGTCCGGGCAGTATTTTAGGGGTTTTCGGCCCGGAAAATCGTAGAAAATCCATACGGACTCGAAACGCGGCAAATTTTTGCGTGCGTGCCCTGCATGGTCACTGTGGCCCGTGAAAAAAAATTGGGCACGTTTGGCGGATGCGAAGCGGAGACGTGCGACCGAGGGTCCCCTCCGGCCATACCGCAACCACCCCCTTCCACAGCAAGTACCTGAGCGGTTTCACGGAATGCACCCAACTTTTGGCAGCGCGTGTGGGGCCCCACCCGGGCACCCCACGGCCAAAATGAACGAAATCCGACAACGAACGCAAGTTGCGTCACGTCCGGGCAGTATTTTAGGGGTTTTCGGCCCGGAAAATCGTAGAAAATCCATACGGACTCGAAACGCGGCAAATTTTTGCGTGCGTGCCCTGCATGGTCACTGTGGCCCGTGAAAAAAAATTGGGCACGTTTGGCGGATGCGAAGCGGAGACGTGCGACCGAGGGTCCCCTCCGGCCATACCGCAACCACCCCCTTCCACAGCAAGTACCTGAGCGGTTTCACGGAATGCACCCAACTTTTGGCAGCGCGTGTGGGGCCCCACCCGGGCACCCCACGGCCAAAATGAACGAAATCCGACAACGAACGCAAGTTGCGTCACGTCCGGGCAGTATTTTAGGGGTTTTCGGCCCGGAAAATCGTAGAAAATCCATACGGACTCGAAACGCGGCAAATTTTGCGTGCGTGCCCTGCATTGGTCACTGTGGCCCGTGAAAAAAATTGGCACGTTTGGCGGATGCGAAGCGGAGACGTGCGACCGAGGGTCCCCTCCGGCCATACCGCAACCACCCCCTTCCACAGCAAGTACCTGAGCGGTTTCACGGAATGCACCCAACTTTTGGCAGAGCGTGTGGGGCCCCACCCGGGCACCCCACGGCCAAAATGAACGAAATCCGACAACGAACGCAAGTTGCGTCACGTCCGGGCAGTATTTTAGGGGTTTTCGGCCCGGAAAATCGTAGAAAATCCATACTATACTGACTCGAAACGCGGCAAATTTTTGCGTGCGTGCCCTGCATGGTCACTGTGGCCCGTGAAAAAAATTGGGCACAAAACATGTTTGTTTTTCGTGCAAAGTTTATAAAAAATACACTAAATGACAAAATTATACAAATAAATAAATAAATACATATTCAATATTGTAGACTGGCCGTCGCCCACTTAATAATCGCCGCAGGCCCAACGCAGCAAAATATCTACCCAATATCTGCACGAGCCGTCGCTATCCGAGGGAATATTCTCGACAAACGCGCACGTCGCCCAATCACGTCGCCCAATCACGTCGTGCATGCCCTTTTTGCGTCGTACGTGCCAACGACGCGCCTGATCTGATCCCCGTCGCCCGCCGCCCACACTGTCGTTCCGCGCCCGACAGCGTCGCGCCGCCGTCAGCCCGCACTAGTCGACGTCACCACCCGCCATCAGTGCCGGTCGTCAACGCCCGTCGTCACCTAGCAATAGTCGATGTCAGCACCCTTCGTCAGCACCGGTCGTCAGCGGCCGACGTCACCACTCGCCGTCAGTGCCGGTTGTGAACACGCCGTCAGACGCCGCCGTCAGCCGCTGTGATCGCCGTCGCTCGCTGTAGTCGCCGTCGGGCAGGTATATATTTTAAATTTTTTAACATTATATAACACATTAGCTGCGTGCAACGTCACATAGATATTTTTATATGCAGTATGGACATCGATGGTGTGATTGCATGTTCTGTAGAAAAATGGGTTACTCTTGTTAATAAATTAACATCAAGTCAGCGATTTACATTTTACGAAACGGAGATGGAGGGCATGTTACGAATACCTTTGGTCAAGATGCGTGATAATTTGCTTGCGCTTATGATTCAAGGTTACAATCCTAGTAGTAAAAAATTCATGGTGCAAGAGGCAGCCGGAAAAAAGGGTTGATTTCATTGAGGCCTGATGATGTGTTTGCTATATTTGGTTTAAAGAATGAAGGAGTTGATGTTTCTAGTTTTTTGAGTATGGACCAAGGCAAAGCAATAAAAAAATTCCAGCTAGTTTTGTTAACAAGAAGAATGGTAAAATATTGATTGATGATCTTATTGAGAAGATTGTGAGAAATAAAAACGCGGACGATGAATTTGTTCGGATGGCGTTTCTCGTCCTGTTAGGGACTATAATTGCACCAGTGTCTGATGAGTACATTCCGAAGAATTATTATGCACTAGTGTAAGATGTCAGGCAGATAAAAAAGTTCAACTGGAACGCATTCACTTTGCGGTTTTGTTTGTCGGAGATTGGTACGGTCTTGCAGCCCGGTCGTGTTAGGGAATGGCCACGTGGCAACCTAGCACTTCTGCAGGTATGATTTATTTTTAAAATTGAATAGTTGTATTGTGTAATAATAGTGTAACACATGCTAAATGGTTGTGTGTTTGTTTTGCAGTATCTATATCGGGAGAAGGTGCAGCCAAGCACCGGTCCAAAGTATGATCCTTTAGCGTTGTTGAGACCCTTGATGAGGAATTGGACAGAAGCGGCAGCGGAGAAAAGAGACAAGTACGACTTTCAAAATGGTCGTGGTGTTGGAATGGTAATACGTTAAATATTTATTTTTCCATTTAAAGTCTGCAATTAATTATTAATTAAATATGATTGTATGATTCTTTATGTTGTAGATCGATGACACCATTACTGAAGAGTACCGCTTAAACAAAATAAGAATTGAACAGGCTGAAAAGAACAAGAAATCCAGTACGAGAAAGTCTAACATTACTGGAAGGAGAACAGGCATGAGTACATCTGAGGCTTCAGCTACCCAGAACCCTATTATGGATCGGATTTTTACTGAGCTGAAGCACATTCGTAAGGATATGCTTCGTATGCCGAAGCTATGCGCACAGGTACAAGTTTTCTGATTTTGCCGTTCACAATGGTTTTCGATGTGTCACATAACTAATTACAACTAATTTTTAATCACAGAGGGTCATAGAGAAATTGAACAAAAGCGCTGTATTTTACAAAGCCGGTGATAGTGAAAAAGAAGAAGAGAATGAGTATGGTGAAAATAGTGAAAGTAGAAACTATGGTGGAAAACCTCGTAAGGAATTTGTATATAATCCTGACGTGGAAAATTTCGAAACACCGGGAAAAAAGAATGTGCAAGAGGATGATGAAGATGATATTAATGATTCTGAAGAGAAGACACCTTATTATTGCACACCTGAATATTTCGATAGTTTCAAGGGTGATGAAGAAGATCCTATCGAAGTTCCTGAGGTATCTGATGAGAAATCCGTTACATCTTTAGGAACAGATGAAATCGCATCACGTGGATCGGTAGATTGTATTGGAGAAGATGAGGTAGAGGAGAAGGGTGTAGGGAAACGGAAGCGAAGACGATCAAACCTTATAAAGTCTCCTTATATTCCCGTTATACCTACAAAGCGTGCAAAGCGTTCAGCAAAAGCAAGTGAGTTTTATCATATTATTTTCGAGCTGAAATGACTACTTATCATTGAATTATTAACATATTACCGTCATGTATTGCAGAACTATTCGAGAAAGAAGTCTTTGAAGAAGAATACGATGTGATTAAAGCTAGTGTTAAGTTTGTTCGTGGTTATCAGCGGTCAGCAAAACATAGAAAGAAGGAAATATTCAATGATGGCATGCACGAAGGTCTGAATGCAGAGAGGGCTTGTAAGATTCTTGACCATGAATGGCTAACCGGTGATGTAAGTTATTGTTCTGTTTTCTATTAGCATTCAATGCAAATTGGAATTGTTATACATCATTTAAATTATTTTCAGGTTATCAATGCTTATTCGTCGTATCTGTTGGGAGTTGTTGGTGAAGATCGTCATATAATGCCGACCTGGCTGGTCAATTGGTTACTTGAATTTAGACCGGACACCCAGGGAGGAAAAAATGACAACGAAGTTGTGGCGAAGAAGAATGGACCCTTGAATAGATGCACCGATGAGTATTTTAAAAAAGATAAGGTAAGTTCAACTGCCTTAAAGTATGCATATATGGGATATAAATAATAAGATAGTATATGTTGATTGCATCATATTTTCGTTGTGATGCAGCTTTATATTCCTCTTAATAAGGGAAATACCCACTGGGTTTCGGTTGTCATGCATCGCCCGAAGGAAGAGTTCCAGGTTCTTGATTCTTTGATGGGACCCGAACTTGACAGTGAAATTACAGAAAAAGTTGAGGAGCTGGTACGGCATAAATTTACATGAGCATATTGAAATTATCATTTAGTAACTGAACTATGTTAAATTCTTTTCGTGCTATTATGTATATGAACAGAAAAATCAACTTGGATATGACATACGTGATGCGAATGCGAGCGGTGCTGTGAATTTTCCGGATGTGTCTACCTGGCCTATCAAAACGTATAACATCCCACAACAAGAAGACGGGTGAGTAAATACTTTCATATTGTTTTAGTATCTTACCTCAAATGCGAACTTATGAACTGTTGTTTGTACGGACCAGCAATTCATGTGGAATATTTGTTCTTCGATGCTTTCAATATTGGAACGGTGAAAAATGGACAAGCCATTTTTCTCAGGTCTGGTTTTTTTTCAAATGCTTAGATTCAATTAAATTCATTATGTAATACCATTTGAATTGTACTAATATGAAGTTCTAACAGGGGTCAATTGATAAATCGAGGGACTTAATGATTGCGCAGCTTATTTTTTCGGAGAGAAATACGCTCAACGATGTGAAGGACAAAGTTACCCGGCTTGTAAAGAAGAAATAAATGTGCCAAAAATTTTGTAAAAGAAAATTTTGTAGGCTCAAATAATGTTTACATTTATTTCGACTAACATGTCTTGTGATGAGGAAGACACTACTATTTTGAATATTTAAGTCGAGAATGACATTTGGATTATTATGTTGTCTTCATGCCGTTGTCTTTACATTTGAAATCTTCATATTTATAGTTGTGCAGTCGTCAAGTTGTTTTCCTGTACTGTTGAATGTTAAAAAAATGTACATGTATTTATTATGCACTTTAAAGCACTGTCGCCGTCGCTTATTATAACACCGACGTTCTTAATTTCCTTTTCTACAAAAAAAATTGCCGACAAGTGCGCCGGCCAGTCTGACGTCAGACAGGACCGACGGCACTGTCCAACAGGGCAGCGTCGAACGACGGGTAGCATAACTAATCAAAGACGCTCGACTGCAAGTGCGCCGCCGGGTATATAAGCTGGTCGTCGCGCGCTCCGTCGGGCCAGGTGGGACTAAAACTTAGCTATCGCAGCCGCCATGCTTGCAGCGACGCGCGTGACCGCATGGGCCGGCCCGATATCATTGTTTCCGCCCACAGCGCGACGACGGCCCAAGTAGCACGCGACGCGACGACGGCCCAAGTTCCACGTGGGGCGACTTGGGATGTTTAGTCCCACCTCGGCCGACGGAGCGCGCGACGACCGGCTTATATACCGGGTGGCACATAGGCTATCGAACTCCTTTCGTTGCCTTGTATTGCTGCCGCCGTCCGACTCTGCCCTGTGGGACAGTGCCGCCGGCCGACGCTGCCACTGTGGGACAGTGCCGCCGGCGCACTTGTCGGGTGTTTTTTTAAAATGACGGCGTTCTAAGCGACGGCGACCGTGCAATGCAGAAAATATACAGTAAACAGCGACGGCAGTACTATGCAAAAATGAGCATGTCAAAATAAACAACAGCGACTTGCACAAAATTAACAGTAAAAATTAACACATCAAAATAAACAAAGTAAAACTCCTTCTTGCATTACATAGTCTGTCATCAAAACAAAATAGTCTAACATCAACGAAGTAAAATAAGTTCATATAACATATTATAACAATTATTAAAGATCAAATGTATAGAACATTAAAAAAACTGTCTTCAATGAAAGGGTGGAACGATCTTCCATAGTCATCCATAATAAAACTGTTTTCAATCAAAGGGTGAACCAATCTTCCATACTCCACAAGTTAAGCAAAGTTCCTACATAACAATAAGATATGTGTTAATTCACAATGAACAAATAAATTCGGTTTGAACAATAACATATACAATAACATAAGAAAATTATACTTAGGATTTTGAGGGCACGTGGACTTATAATGACCCGTAACACCGCACGGTCCACATTGACGTTTGCTTTTCTCATCAAAAGCTTTTGGTCGCCCATTTTTAGTGACATCAGGACCATCCTTACCGCGGCCTTTAACATTCTGTTTTGGTGCGCCTTTGGTGTTAACTTTTGCGGGATCACGAACAAGACCATGATCTTGATTAGGCTCGAATGCATCGTCGTTCACAAACTGTACCTCCGCACCAGGCTCATCCTCCTTAGTGTAATCATTATCTATTATGTCCCTCAGAGCCGCCTTCAACTTGTCGAACAAAAATGGTTTATGGCATGCTTTATGAGTTGTAGGGGTGAACTAACGAGCAGCTCGGCTCGTTAAGCTCGTGCTCGGTAAGGCTCGGCTTGTTAAGCTCGTTAAGATTAACGAGCAGAAAACCCTGCTCGGCTCGGCTCGTTTGAAGCTCGTTAAGCTCGTGAGCGCTCGTGAGCGCTCGTTAACAGATTATAATGTTTTACGATATACAGGATGAATGTGTAGGTGTGGTTTTCAATACGAAATATGATGACTATAAAAAGAAATGCAGTAGTTTGTTGTCTCATAGGTCGATTAGATTGAATAGATGGGCTGAGGTGCTATAAAAGTTTGTCACATAAAATGAAAATATGTGTTGTGTTGTTACTAACAAGCTTAACGAGCTACTCGTGAAACTCGTTAGCTCGCTCGTTAAGCTCGTTAAGCTTAATGAGCTAAAATTAATGATTGGCTCTGTTCATTAAGAAGCGAGCTACGAGCTTAACGAGCCGAACTATCGAGCGCTCATTAAGCTTGCGAGTTACGAGCTTTTGGTCCAGCCCTAATGAGTTGCTTCAGCAGATAAGATAGTCAACTCGATGTACCTAGCTCTGTCCCCTGCACCTGCCCATCCCCATGCAAACAGATCGCTAGTGCGCTTCACGGGAAGTCCACCCCTTGCAACTTGGCTCAACCTCCGCAGTACTAAACACTTAGGTATCTCACGTAAGCGTAGCTGAATCAGAACTTGAAGAATATGTTTGCAAGGAAGTCCTTTGCGATACATGCTTCTGCAACTGCACTTCATAGTTTCTTCTAAGTTACCTGGGGTGTAGTCCACAGTGAATCTGATATCTCTATTTTCCTTCCATGTCAGTATGAATCTGTGAGTGTCTGCTCCTCTCAGTCTCTCAAGGACCTCTAGCTCCCGTGCCTTCTTCATATCTTCCTGCAAGATATAAAAGTTTGCCGCAGTGAACTCATGGGCAGCTGATTTCTCAATATCTTTACACTCATCCAATACTGGTACTGGAACTGTCTGTGAGTTTGTGCAATCGTCATGCGCCTCATTCTCACGGAGACGAACTATGCAGTTCTCATAGTGCACAATCATATCAACAATAGTCATACCGGAGTCTAGATGCAAGTGAAGGCATGGATTCAGACTCTCACTTCGCTGGTTACTTCGCATACCTAAGAAAAACCCACCTGACAGATATGATGTAGTCCAAAGCCTTTTCTTCTTGTACATCCTACGTAACCATGTCTTTGTTTTCTCCGACTGCCATTTGGCGGTAAACGCTGCCCATCTCTCATCAAATACCTTTTTTGAAGTGGCATAATAAAGTAGAGACCTGAACTCCTTTAGAGACTTATGATGAAGGTGTTTCTGCATGTTCTTCTCAATATGCCACGAGCAAAGACGATGCCAAACCTCCGAAAGTACCTTTCTTATGGCCTTAATCATAGCTGCATCTCCATCAGTAATTACTGACCTGGGCCTCTTCTGACAGTGAGCCCTCAAAAACGTCTGAAGCAGCCAGACATATGTATCTTCCGTCTCGTCAGACACAAGAGCACAACCGAATACCGTGGTGCAACGGTGGTTGTTCATACCGACAAAAGGTATAAATGGCATGACATACCTATTCATCATGTATGTGCTGTCGAAGACTGTCACATCACCGTAGTCAACATAGTCTCGACGTGATTGAGAATGACACCAGAATATGTTTTTCAGCCTTCCTTCATCATCGACGGTGTGCTCAAAGAAGAAATCTGGATCTCTCTCTTTTCTGGTCATCATGATCCCAATGGCAGTGTCTGCATCACCTTGTGCAAGCAACTTCATTTTTTCTCTATAACACATGTTATAAAGCTTCTTCCTCCCAAAACCAGCCTTTGCATATGACCCGGAGCGCGCAACGAGTTGATCATAAATCATATGTTTCCTGATTCCAGCACCTGCCATGGTTAAGATCTCAGCCTTCTGATATTCTTTTATCTGATTGTGAGACCGAAGAAACGTGACTTCATCCGGTCTAGCTAGAACGTGACTGTGATCATCATTGAAACTGCTGACATACCAAACGTCACGCTCTTTATCAAGTTTCAAAGTTATATGCGCATCGCAGAAGCAACGAGTCTCCCCTCTCAGCCTGCGGGTCCTGCCTTCCATTGTACAATGTTTTGCCTGTCGTTTCCCAGCTCTCGCACACACATACTTTCTCAAGCGCTTAGTTGCCTCAGGACCTTTCGAATATTTCAGTGAGTCCTTTCTTACGCTGAAACCACGCTCGTACGCATACTGATTATAGAAATTGTAAGCATCTCCTAGTGACTTGAACGTCTTCCTCATGACCTTCCAATGCATGTCCAATGATTCTTGCTGATATTCATCAAATCCGATGTCAAAATTAAACAGATCATCACCAACATGCTCATCATTCCCGCTTGTACCATCTACATCTCCCTGTAAATTAATGCATTAAACCATTTATGTCAATCAGTTATAATTTTAAAATGTACTTTAGTGATGTAAGTTTCAAAACTTACTTTGCTGGAGCTGTCATCATGAGATGCATCAACGTGCGATTTGTCACTTTCATCGTCCACAATATTCCTCACAAAGTCCCCGTCCTCGTCCATCTGTGCGCATTGCAAAAAAAACATGTAAGCGCTCATATGGTTATTATGTCATTTCTTCTCTGATTTTATTAATAACATACCCGGAGTGCACTTTCAGCAAATGAATCATCTATATCCATATCATCATCATCATCGCCATGTCGCTGCATCATGCAAAAAAATATTAAATTTTCCGTGCGGTTTATCATATTTACCCCTCATATTTATTGTTTTATCAACATTGATCACACTTACATTGCCACTATAAGATTCATCCAAACTCATGTAGTTCTCCTCACGAGGTTCATCCATATTCCGTGACGAGGTTTCGTTGTCCTCGCCGTAATCATCGCCATCATAATCTCCCTCCTCCTCTAACTATATATAGTTTAAAAAAATTGTACGATGAATCAAACGCCGTGTAACATCATCCCTAAAACAACTGTCTTATCAAGCACAACAATGTCTCAAACCAACCTCTTGCACGGCGGCGAGGATTTCAGCCGGATCCATTTCCTCCGATGACGAACGTGATGACGGCGTGACGTTGCTGGCCGGCGGAGGCAGGTGTCGACGGCGTGAGGATGATGGCTGGTCGTAGTAGGCGTAGTGTGCGGAGGGAGGCGGCGACGTAGATCGCGGGTGGGCGGCCATCTGGGCGACGGGAATGGAATGTGGCGGCGGGCACGCGCGCCTGCAGCGGTAAAGGCGCCGGGGCACGCGCGGCGGCCTGTTTGGGCCGCGACTCGGGCGACGGCGACTTCGTGCAGATGGGGGCCAACGTGGAGACGGCGTGGATGCGTTAGGGTTCAGGGTTTTGACGGCGGGCGTCGGCGGCTACCGTGTCATTTTTTTCCTCCAACAACTGTCCACGCCAACGTCGAGACGTGAGGGCGTACGGCGACGGGTGCGGGTACGCGGGCGGGCGGGCGTACAACGACAGGTGCGGCATACGCGGGCGGGCGTACGACGTCGCGCGCGACGTACGGCGTCGGGTGGGTATTCCTATACGTAATGTGAAATTACCATACTACCCACTATACGTTTTGGGGGGGGGGGGGGGGGGGGGGGGGGGGGTTGTACCGAAGCACTCCCCTTTCATATTAGCGATAATATCTCTCGGATTACAGCTTGGGACATAGCTGAGTTGATCCATCGAGCGCTAATGCCTCCACTCCCATTCACCAAAACCATGAAGAAAATGTGACATATTTTAGGCACGCAAAAACCAATCCATTTGTAGTCATGCAGGATGAAATAATGTGCGAGGAGAGATAATATTACCAAATGGGTTCAACTAACCGCCCAGCTTCGTTGAAATAGTTGAGAATAGCATCATCATCCTTTGGGGAAATTATTTTTTTGCGGGAAATTAGACGGATCATAGGTGGTAACCTGGTGTAGATGTGGAAAGCATCAGCAGCATCTTTGCCCCCTTGAAATGAATGAAGCATGAGAACTCGCTACAAACAAGGTCATATGGTACTTAGCTTTTACAAATATAACCCACCGAGTTTCTACTACACCGGTCATACCTGTCGGCCGCGGTAAGCAAGCGTGGCAGCCATGTAACCCGAGCTCCAGCTTCTCCTGCCATCTCCATCTTGGGCATCAAGTCGCCGTAAATGAAACCAAGCAAAACCTTCAACACGTTTCACACTTAGAAATGTAATGTTGTGCACTCTTGTCTTATTCTTGTTCGGTACACATAACAGATTTAAATCAGCACACAAGACTCCGTGGCCCAATGGATAAGGCGCTGGTCTACGAAACCAGAGATTCTGGGTCGATCCCCAGCGGAGTCGCAACTTTTTCTTTCTTCCTTCGTTTTTGCTCCTACCCTGTGGTTCCTCTGTTCATGAGTTTTAGATATATGACGATATCTTTTTTTCTTATTCAACTAAAATGCCATAATAATCAAACACAGCTTCTGCTATATTAAAGCTGTAAATCATCTTGGTGCAGAAAAAGTTCTAGTTTAATTACGTGCCACAAACAAGCAATCAAAGCCAAAGCTTATATACATGATTTTAATGCCCTTGCAAGTAACAAGCTTCGTTCTGGTATGTTACACCAAAAAAGTAGAGATATTACAGTTTGAGAAACATGTAGAACCGTGCAGCATCTAGGAACACACATGCAGCTTTGCTCCATGTTCTCAGTTCCTCCTCTCCTGCCGCCACCACGGCGAGTGGTGGTCGTTGGCTCCGGAGCCCGGGTAGTCCTCCAGCTCCATCTCCATCCTCCCGCTGACACCGCCGTGGTCGGGCTCTCCCACTATGACGGCGGCCTGGGGTGATCATGCCAAAAATTCAGGCCAATTAGAGTTTCCACCTGACATAGCTACTTGCTACTTGCATGAACGCTCAAGTACTATTATCTTTTTAATGCCCTTGCAAGTAA
>NC_053022.1:550770726-550790373 GCF_003073215.2 Triticum urartu
TGGCCGTGTGAGTGCTTTGAAGACATCCAAGCTGGTCTGGGACTGGCTCTCCAAGGTCAATGAAGGCATCTCAACCCAGAGAGATCAGAGAATCAGTGTCCTTCGCAACCTCTTCAACCGCTTCAAGTGAAATGATGTCTGAGATAGTGTAAACCCAGCTACAAAACACTTGCTAAAATTGCAACTGAACAACACGAAAGCTATGGAACATATTCAAAAACTGTTAGACAGAAGCGATGATCTGTTAGGTGCTGAAATGACTCGATCTGAATCCTTAATTGAAGACATAAAAAATCTTCATGTTAAGTATCAGGAACTTGAAAGTCGTCATGAAACTCTCTCAACAACTCATGAAAAGCTTTCCTATGATTATCTTCAAAGGAAGCAAGATCTTGAGAAATTGAGAGCGGTTCATGAAGATCTTCAAACGGAAAACGAGTCACTTCGGCCAAACAGATCAGTCCCGATCAGGAAGGATTTGAACCACCATGTCTTAAATGCATTGAGCGTGATAATGCTACTTCTGTTGCTGAATGTTCTACTGCTACTACTGTTGCAATATCTTCAACTGTTGATGTGGTAACTAACCCCTGCTGAGGATACCTGCTATTGCTGATGAGAATGCTAGGTTGAAGACATTGCTTGAAACAGGGATGTACAAAAGTCTTAAGGGCATCAGACACTATGTGATGTCCTCAAAAAGCAGATCTGAACCGAAACCCGAGGAAAGAGGGTGTTGGGTTCGTAAGGAAAATGAATTGCTGATGGCTCTTACTGGAAACCTGAGCAGTACCCCAAAACCATGTGGGTTGCTGCAAAGGAACCTTCAGCAGATCCATCCAATCTATCTGGCTTCACTTGTGCTAACTCCCATTATCATTGATGAATCCTTTGATGCAAACTATATACTGTTTTTTTCAGAATGGTGAAGTGTTTGCCAGGTACATTGGTACTAACTGCAGGAATGGACCGCCTATGAAGAAGATCTGGGTTCCGAAAAGGTATCTGGAGAATCTTCCTGTGAATGTCATCATGACACCTCACATGAAGAAGACAAACCTCAGACCAAAGGCTTCATATGGTTCAAAGGCTTCATATAGACAGAGGACTCACCTGAGTCGCACTAACGCAAATGTTTTGGAGGGAAACCATACTCAGGCTTATGAATATGAGAACGGTTCATCAAACCGCCATGTTCATAAGAACAAGAACTATTCTGCTTATTCTTATGAGTACTATTGTCCGCCTACAAGACTGTTTGGTAGGGCTCCAAAGCCAAAATTCTCAGATGCTGCACTTAGACTTATTGCTTCTGAGCCACCCTTAAAGATGTGGGTGGCTAAGAGAGCTTAACTCTCTTTTGCAGGGAAAGGTCTCCAGCAGAAAACCAAAATCGTCTGACGCTATTGCTGGGGACCTTAAACATCTTGTAGGGAGCAAGATCAAATGCCCGAATGGTCTTACTATGTACTTCGTTCCTGAATCGCTTCTACTCTCCCTATTAGTCCTAATCTGGATCTAATATTTCATAACCCATTGGTTCATCAAATGTTTTTGCTTCACAATGCTCTTGGTGAAGCCTATCCCCCTAACTGCACTGTAGGGTATGACACCAGCGTCTTCAGAATGGATTATTGATAGTGGGTGTACAAATCACATGACTGGCAAAAGAAGTCTTCTTATGGACTCAACCTTACGTCCATCCGACAAGAGCCACATCACATTTGCTGACACTGGTAAAAGTAAGGTATTGGGTCTAGGTAGAGTTGCAATCTCAAGGAATCAACACATGGATAAAGTCATGCTTGTTGAATCCCTTGGCTTCAACTTAATGTCTGTCTCAATGCTTTGCGATTTGAACATGATCGTAATATTTGGAAAATATCGTTGCCTTGTACTAATGGAATCTGACAAGTCTCTAGTATTTGAAGGGTATCGAAAAGATGACTTGTACGTGGTAGATTTCTCAGCAGGACCACAGCTTGCCGTATGTATTCTAGCAAAAGCTTTAGAATGCTAGCTCTGGCATCGGAGGCTTGGGCATGCTGGCATGAGGAACCTCCACACCCTTGCGAAGAAGAAGCATGTCTTAGGCATCGAGGGCGTCAAGTTCAAGAAAGATCACTTATGCGGTGCCTGTGAAGCAGGGAAGATGACGAGGGCCAAACATCCCTCGAAGACAATCATGACCACTACTCGACCCTTCGAACTGCTTCACATGGATCTTTTTGGTCCCACTCATTACTCAAATCTTACTACTACTGCTTGCCTCTATGGCTTTGTCATTGTTGATGATTATTCTAGATATACTTGGGTGCACATAATCCTTTACAAGACTGAAGTGCAGGATGTCTTCATACGCTTTGCCTATCGAGCTATGAACAATTATGGCGCCAAGATAAAGCACATCAGAAGTGACAATGGCACTGAATTCAAGAACACTGGCCTTGATACATATCTTGATACCTTGGGCATCACACATGAATTCTCAGCCCTGTACACGCCACAGCAGAATGGCGTCGTCGAACGCAAAAACAGAACACTCATTGAGATGGCCAGAACAATGCTAGATGAATACAAGACCCCAAGAAAATTCTGGCCTGAAGCCATTGATACTGCATGCCATACAATCAATCGTGTTTATCTTCACAAGCTTCTGAACAAGACATCTTATGAGCTCCTTACTGGCCAGAAGCCAAATGTCAGTTATTTCAGAGTATTTGGCGCCAGATGCTGGATCAAGGACCCACATCACACCTCAAAGTTTGCACCAAAAGCACATGAGGGTTTTATGCTTGGATATGGAAAGGATTCGCACTCCTACAGAGTCTTCAATCTCTTTCATTACAAAGTGGTTGAAACAGTGGATGTGCGGTTCGATGAGACCAACGGTTCACAAAGAGAGCAACTGCCAAATGTGCTAGATGAAGTTCCATCCAGTGAATCAATCAAGCTAATGGGAACTGGAGAAATTATACCTTCTGAAGCTCATCCTAAAGAAGAACTTATCATCTCAGCACCTGATCAACATGAAGACAATGCTCAGCCTGAAGACATTCCTTCCAACAATGACAATGATCAGCAAGAGCAAAGTCTTCGCCCTGTACATCCTCGCGTTGCCAATGAAGTGCAGATTGGAAGAATAATTGATAGCATCAATGCACCCGGTCCACTCACTCGTTCAAGGGAAACTCAGCTAGCAAATTTCTGTGGGCACTTCGCATTCGTCTCAATAACAGAACCCAAGAAAGTTGAAGAAGCCTTCATGGAACCTGAATGGATTCAAGCTATGCGAGAGCACACAGACACGTTTGAGCTGAATAATGTATGGGAACTGGTTAAGCGTCCTGATCCACGGAAGCACAACTATAATAGGCACCAAATGGATATACCGCAACAAGCAAGATGAGCATGGTCAAGTTGTCAGAAACAAAGCTCGTCTCGTTGCTCAAGGATATACTCAAGTGGAAGGCATTGACTTCGATGAAACATTTGCTCCTGTGGCTAGACTTGAAGCCATACGCATACTGCTGGCCTATGCAAATCATCATAACATACTTCTATATCAAATGGATGTGAAGAGTGCTTTTCTCAATGGCAAGATTGAAGAAGAAGTGTATGTTGCACAACCGCCTGGCTTTGAAGATCCAAAACATCCTGACATGGTATACAAGCTCAACAAGGCACTGTATGGCCTCAAACAAGCCCCTCGGGCCTGGTATGACACACTCAAATACTTCCTGAAGAGCAAAGGCTTCATACCTGGTTCCCTAGACCCCACTCTCTTCACGAAGACATATGATGGTGAACTGTTTGTGTGCCAAATATATGTGGATGACATTATCTTCGGCTGCACCAATCAGAAGTAGTGAAGAGTTTGGATATATGATGCAAGAGCAATATCAGATGTCCATGATGGGAGAGCTGAAGTTCTTCCTCGGTCTTCAAATACGAACAAGCAACGGCATCTTCATATCTCAAGAGAAGTATCTCAAAGATTGCCTGAAGAAGTTCGGTATGCAAGACTGCAAAGGCTTCACGACCATGCCAGCCAAACATCATCTGGGTCCCGACGACAATGGTAAAGAGTTCGATCAAAAGGTATACCGCTCCATGATTGGTTCTTTACTTTATCTATGTGCATCTAGGCCAGATATTATGCTTAGTGTTTGCATGTGTGCTCGATTTCAAGCGGCACCAAAGGAGTCGCATCACTTAGCTGTGAAGCGAATTCTTCGATATTTGGCTCACACCCCAACTCTAGGATTATGGTATCCAAAGGGCTCAGAGTTTGATCTGGTTGGATTCTCGGATGCTGATTATGCTGGTGACAAAGTTGATCGCAAGTCTACATCAGGCACATGTCACTTTCTGGGACGATCACTTGTATGTTGGTCTTCAAAGAAGCAGAACTGTGTATCTCTCTCCACTGCTGAATCTGAATACATTGCTGCTGGATCTTGCTGCGCTCAGCTTCTGTGGATGAAGCAAACACTCAAGGACTATGGCATTCATCTGAAGCAAGTGCCACTTTACTGCGACAACGAAAGCGCCATCAAGATTGCCAACAACCCATAGTTCAGCACTCGAAGACAAAGCACATTGAAATTCGTCATCACTTTCTCAGAGATCATGTTGTGAAGGAAGACATTGATATCATACACGTCAACACTGAAGAGCAATTGGCAGATATCTTCACCAAGCCCTTGGATGAGAAGAGATTTTGCAAGTTACGGTGTGAGCTAAATATCCTGGAATCCTCAAATGTCCTGTGATCAGGCACACATCCTAACACTTATGCATATTGATGACTTAGATGTGCAACACACGAAGTAAAGTATATCTTCAATCAATGAAGACATACATTCTAAGTGTGAATACATTAATGTGGAATTTGACTTCGGAGCGCCACGATAATTGTGCGCCGTGTCTGGGTTTAATACTTCCTATACGGTGGGTAACGCCACCACTAACGTTCTATTTTGAAGTGTTTCACTCATGACATTACCTTGCAATGTCTTCACATTTGGTTTGGCTTCGAACTCAACATATTTTCATGATTATCTTCACTATGTTGATTATAGATATATATATATATATGCTAGTGTTCTGTCCTCTACAGCATTCACTTATAGCTATGTCTTCATGTTGAATCTTTTGAACTAAGTGAATGTGATCAGACCCCAACTCCTCCTATGCTTTCTATCTCAAACTCTATCTCTCCAAATCATATGCATTCTATTGAAACTGTCGAATGTCTTCTCCTGACGTCCTTGTCAGCAGAAGATACAGAGACAACCATTAAGTCCGTTTTTCAATGCTCATTCCTCCACATGAAACCCGGAGAAGTGGGAACGACCACCTGACAATCCAGGCGTGCGTGGGACGTGGAACAAACCCCAAAATTCCGCATAATGGCCACATGTTCCTCAGATGCGAATCGCCAGGGGCAACTGTGTAATAACGCAGTGCTGCCCCTGTACCTATAAATACACACTTCACAGCGGTCATTATCTCTTCTTCCACTCTCGCACGAACCCTAGCGCCACCGCTAGCCCTCGACGACGCCGGCGACGAAGCGCTTCGCTGCCGCAACCTCTCCGACGCCGTCTTCACGCCGACCGCGGACATCGTCCTCTCCGCCGTCGCCGTAGGTGTCCTCCGTCGCCAAGTTAGGGCACGGAAGATGAACTGCTCGGCCTCATCTTCCACTCCGTCTAGCAGTTCTTAGTGTGGTAAATAAAACTTCCTTTTTACGGCACCGTTGATCCTATGGCTTTGTCACTTTCTACCACAAGCAGTTTCTATTCACACAAGTTAGATCTCTCTCATACTGCATCTCATAACATGCCTAGTATATTCACTTATGCTTCACAAAGTAGTTAGATTCCTCACTTGTACTGATCTGTGGATTCGTACAAATCTGGAACCAACTCCTTATCTATGAGTGAATGTCTTCGCACGATGAGGTCAATGTCTTCTAAACTGATTTATCTTCAAAATCTTCTGAGAATGCATATGACCTCTTCCCCTTCCCTCGCACCTTAATGCTGTCACAGGTACATGTCCGTGGGAGAATCCTTTGGTTCTCATAGTCTGCATTCATTTGCAGAATTCTTACAGCATCACATAAATTCTCCCGAAGCCAGTTCCTGTTTGCCAGCAAGCGAAAACCTTTGAAGCCTTTGAACGTGTTGAAGCCTTTCAGTTTAAAGTTTATGGCTTCAGAGAAATCAGCAAGGAAGGGTGGCAGAAAGCGTCATGGAGAAACATCCAGAGATCTGCCAGATGACCTCTCAGAACTGTACAAGACAGATCCTGAAGAGGATTACAATCAGCGCAAGACCCGAATCCAATGGATTCGAAGATATTGGGCAGAACAATGGTTCAAATACCGATTTGTAACCCAGGAATATGCTGAGAAAAATGCCATCAAGAGACCGTGGGGAGACATCCTATACAAGAATCTTCTACCCAGGTCCAGAGATGAAGCCATTGAACAAGGCTTCTATCCCTGCATGGTCCGTGGGCCACAGCCTGCTGATGCACACCCATCGTCACTACTATGGTGTCGTGACGACAATCTGTTCAAGCGCAACTTCCAGTTTGCCCAGAACTCAGCGAAGCAAAACAAGAAGACATTGGGACTAGACTTCAACCCTGGTCCCTCAGCTCCAAGGGCTGATGGCACACGAGATGCAGAACCCAATGTCATCGGTCCTTTCTACAACCTTGAAGGCCTCATCACCCACATCTTGGTTCAAGGGACTGCAGTGAATGAGCCTGCAGCTGACGCTGAATCAGATGAAGCGCCTGCAGCGCCGAAGCCAAAGAAGTTGAAGAAGCCTAAAGCTTCAAAGCCTGCCCCTTCACCAAAAATCTCACGGGCGAAGCCACTGGCAACTGCACCTCCTGAAGACAGTGTGCAGTCCGAAGATTTATCACGCATCTCCAAGCCCCAGAAGGTCAAGATGCCTCTGCCTCACACCGGCCAAGAGCTAACAGCTGCTGCCATTCTGCGCAATGATGCCATTGATCTGTCAAGTGATGAAGATCTTGCAGATGACGCTCTTGAGCAACTCATCAAGAGCAAAGAAGAAGCAGAAATCTTCAATGATCTGCCTCTCTTTGATGTAACCATCATCCACAACTTCATTGATGAGTGGTTTGACACGCCAAACATCAGCTTTGAAGATCTGCAACTACCCATTGGCCTCAGTGTCGCCTTCCAAGGCGCCATTGCTTCAGAGCTAGCTTCGGCCCAGCGCATTGTTGAACTGAAGCAAAAGATTGACTATGAAAAGGCTCAGTTCAAGAAGCATATGGCCAAGCTCAGGTGCAAGAAGTGAAAACTTCAAGACAATGATGCACGAGCTCAAGGAAGCCTTTGTAAGAAACGTGCAGAAGCTCAGGGTTCGTGAGCGCATGAAGGCTTGGCTGACAGATGTGTGCAAGCCTACAATGAGGCTGAGAAGCGCAAGGCCCTTGGGCGTCCTGCATCGACCCCAGGATGGCCGCAAAGAAGAAGAAGAAGCCCGCTACGGCTGAACCCGACGCACCAAGGCAGGAAGCAGTTCCCATTGTCTTCCCAACTAGACTGACTGGCTCGAAGCCAAAAAGCCGGTCAACCGCTTCAGAGCTCAAGAAGACGAGGACTGCTGAGGCTGAAGCCAGGAAGAGGAAACATCCTGAAGCCTCTCCTACTGCCCCCTCCAAGAAGAAGAGGAAGACCAAGAAAGATCGGGCTGCTCCCACAGAGCCTTTGATAGTTGAACCTTTTCTATGGTTTATCCTGACGCTGAACGTCAACTGACAATCCATGAGCCTGCTTCCAACAGAGGCTCATGAAGCTGAAGACTTTCCAGCAGCTGATCCCATCGCTGCTGAAGACATTGGTCAACATGACCATGTAGAAGATGGTGCAGTCCTTCCTCAGCTCGAGAACAGCGAACTCATCAGCATTGGTCGTCCACTGACGCCAATTGCACAGGATGCTTCATGGGCGGATCGCCCACAAGAGGAAGAAGACCTTGAGGCTCAGCCAACTCCAACTCCACAGGCGTCGCCTGCGTTGCGCAGGCTTCGCAAAGGTCCAAGGCCTCAAGTCTCTGCTGAAGACAATCCGGCTGCATCAGCCGCGGAAGAAGAAGTCCCACAAGTTGCCACTCCCCTGTCCCACCAAGAAGCAGTTCTCAAGAGAACGTGATTGAAAATCTTGCGGCTGCCACCACCACCAATGAAGCTAATGTGGAGCCCTCCAACAAAAGCATCAGAAGATAGCGAAGCCACTGATCCCGACACTTCTGTTCCTGAGTCTGCTGCCGGTCCCCAGTTCGACTATCATGTTGAGCACAGGCCTCAGGTACAGAAGCCAATCCCAAGATTGCCAAGGTTCCCAGGTCCTGCATCAGCACCTGGCTCCTTCAATATCAATGGCTTCAGAGCAGACAACACATTCTTCAATAGCTCCAGGAACCCCTACTCAAGGGAAAGGATATCATCTGATCGGTTCTGGAGCTATCCGCAGCGAAGCTATTACTCATGCATTCTTTACAACCAAGGTCGCATCTTCCCACACAAGCGCCTTGACATTGAAGCTATAGCTGGTCTGCCCTGTCTGGAAGAAGCTCTGGATTGCTTCAAGAAGTTGGACTTGCTGCCGTTCGTTACTGACCAAGAGCATTGGAATGAAGAGTTGCTGCTCCAATTCTATGCCACACTTCACATCCGCGGGTATAGCAGAGATCCGAAGACTTGGGTCCTGGAGTGGATGACAGGAAACGTTCATCACGAAGCCAAAGCCTTTGACATCATTGAGCTCACTGGTTTGCCCACTCCTGGCGATCTCTACGAGCATGGCTGTCAGCTTCATAGTGAAGCTATTGAGAGCATCTTTTAGAAGCCATGAACCTGATATGAGTCAGATGCTCAGCATGATGAAGCCATTGCCCCAAGATGCTGCTTATCCCACGGAGTTCTTCGTTGAAGACCTTGAGTATCTGCCAAGAACCATTATTCACATCATCAGGCGAACTCTCTGGCCCATCAAAGGGCACTCTCCAACATGCCAAGCTTGAGGGTGCAATGAAGACTTTGGTCTTCTATATTCTTCATGGAAAATGCTTCAATGCACAGGACTTCTTCATTCGCCAACTTGCTGCATCAGGCTCTGATCTGTTTGGCTTGAAGTTCTACGCCCCATGGGTAATGCGGCTGATCAAACTTCACTCCGCTATCTCATATCAGCCATCTGCTCGCAATCATCGGATTTTTCTGCCTGATGTGGATATGTCTATTGAAGCCATCTATCCTGAGCCTGCCAAGGAACCTCTAAGTCTTCAGAATGCAGAGCATCAGAGTTTCTCTCAGAACATTGAAGGAGTTGAAGCAGTCACTCGTGTGTATCCTTTGGCTGGCACTACACGTGCACCACATCCTGCTCCACTGAAGCCACTGATAGTACAACTGCTCCACGACCCAAGAAGCGCACTCGTGTTCTCAACGACCGAGAGCTTCTTGTGGCTCTTCATCAGAAACAGGATAGGCATCATGACTGGCTGAAGCGTCAGATGAAAGCCTCTTGGTGGATGTTAATCGCATTCGCAATCTTGCCACCAAGAATGCTTTTGTTGCCCATGAAACCTCTCGCCGCACATGGAAAGGGCTACGCTGATGTGTTCTGAAGATGATCTTCAAGAGGATGGCTTCACTGAGCGATTCAAGTTTGACTCCACACCTCCTCGAAGGGCAGTGCTGCGACGAACTCCATCCCTTGAAGACTCTGAGTTCTCTTCCTCTGCTGCAACTGTGACTGCCAGAGTGATCGAGGATGAAGACGATGCTACTTCACCGCCACCTCCTTCAGCACGCTTCGACTCTGCTCCAAGCTCTTCAGCACCGCCAAACACCACCAATGACCCTGCTGCTTCACCTACTCCTCATGGGAACGAGTAGATGCTCTATGTCTTCAAACCTTTTTGGTCCTTACTGACAAAAGGGGGAGAAGCATATGAGTTGATAGTCTTCAAGCGGGTCCATATGGGCGGGTGCTTTATATTTTGCTTCGTGCTTACAACTCTCGTTTTGCTACATTTGGTTCTTTGAGTTGTAACACTTAAAACTCGATGGTCGTCTGCTACTTATTTGCCACCTTGTTTGCGATGATAAATTCCGCATGTGCGACGATAAATTCCGCACTTAGATCATTCTTGCAGACGTCCATTTTCCATTATGCATGTCATTATCTTATACTTTCACATGCATAGTGGATTGTCATCATAAGTTGAAGAGGATCTCCACAAGTACAACCTGCCATGTGCATTTGCATTCCAAAAGCAAATAACTTATATGCACATCTTCAGGGGGAGCCCTTGCAACTTATGAAGACAATTCCTTATCCTTTACAATTCACAGATTATATTCCCCGTTGAAAACTTCAACTAGTTTGTCATCAATCACCAAAAGGGGAGATGTAAGTGCATCTAGTGCCACCCCTAGTTGGTTTTGGAGTATTGACGACAAACCTAGTTGAGGGACTAATGTGTTTGTGAGAATTGCAGGATAACACAGGTAGAAGTCCCTCATTGATTCGGTTTTCCTACCAGAGATGACCCCTAAAAATGTATGAAGACATTGAAGTCAAAGGTGGTATATGAAGATATTCACATTGAAAGACTATGACAAGAGAAGACATCGCATGATGCCTATGGATCTCGAAGACTTAGATCTTTCATAGTTCTTTTTCTTCTTTGTTGAGTCATAGGAACCACCGTACTGTTAAGTGGGGTCCAAGAGAACTAGTCAGAATGACTGAAGTGATGCTTAACCAAAACCTATGTCTTCGAGTGAAGACTATGAGAGCGAATCTTGTCCAGAGTCGGACAAGTCAGCTTTGCTTGTAGCCCAAGTAAAGTTGTCGTGTGAGTTTGAAATCTGACCGTTGGAACACGTGTCAGTTCCTTAGTGACCCACGGTCATTTCGGACAAATCAGGTCGGGTTGCCTAGTGTCTATAAATAGCCCACCCCCTACAACCATAAATGTTTGGCTGCTCAGAGTTAGAGTATGGCTTTTGTCGTTCGAGTGCAACCCACCTCGAAGCCTTTGAGAGAGAATTCCTTGCGAGGATAAAGCCCTAACCACCCAAAGCCAAAGAGAATTAGGCATCACTTAAGTCTTCTTGTCTGTGTGATCTAAAGACTTATTACACTTGAGGACTGTGAATCCTCCAGCCAGTTAGGCGTCGCGTTCTGAGCATCCAAGAGACATTGTGGATTGCCGGTGAACGAAGTCTGTGAAGGTTTGGGAGTCTACCTTGAAGACTTACCAGAGTGATTGGGCGAGGTCTTTGTGACGTTAGCTCAAGGGGAATACGGTGAGGACTGGGTGTCCTGAGCTGCATGTTCAGGACTGGGTGTCCGGGACTGTGTGTCCTAGGTTTAAATACCTAGCCGCCCTAACCAGACGTACAGTTGTCACAGCAACTGGAACTGGTCCAACAAATCATTGTCTTCAGCGAGTCACTGGTTTCATCTTCCCTTCCCTTTACTTACTGTTACTCCTTGTGAAGTCATTGTATGTTCGCACTATCTTTTGTCTTCACTGAGTGACTGCATGTTCTGTGTGGCTTCACAATATCTTCCTACCTGATCCTTACTACATTGCTGCTATTAGTCATTGTGCTTTCACTCTATTGAATACTTGACTATGGCTTGCCTAGTGTAGTCTACCTTCCGCTGCAGGGTAATAGGTTTATTTCTATCGTTTGTCTTCATAACTTCCACGTTTTGAAGACTTTCATAAAAATCGCCTATTCACCCCCCCTCTAGTCGATATAACGCACTTTCACATCTACATCAGTATGTATTATTTCTAATAAGTCTGTTGCTTGCTCCATTGTTCCGAGAGAACGGAGTTTTAGTCATCTTGCCCACGAGGCATGGTTCATAAGCATCAAATGATTCATAATCAAGTGATTCCAAAAGCCTATCATCATGGAGTTTCTTCATGCGCTTTACACCAATATGACCTAAATGGTAGTGCCACAAATAAGTTGCACTATCATTATTAACTTTGCATCTTTTGGTTTCAATATTATGAATATGTGTATCACTACGATCGAGATCCAATGAACCATTTTCATTGGGTGTGTTTTTATTCATGTAAACAGAACAACAATTTATTCTCTTACTTAAATGAATAACCGTATTGCAATAAAAATGATCCAATCATATTCATGCTCAACGCAAACACCAAATAACACTTATTTAGGTTCAACACTAATCCCGAAAGTATAGGGAGTGTGCGATGATGATCATATCAATCTTGGAACCACTTCCAACACACATCGTCACTTCACCCTTAACTAGTCTCTGTTCATTGTGCAACTCCCATTTCGAGTTACTACTCTTAGCAACTGAACCAGTATCAAATACCGAGGGGTTTCTATGAACACTAGTAAAATACACATCAATAATCTGTATATCAAATATACCTTTGTTCACTTTGCCATCCTTCTTATCCGCCAAATACTTGGGGCAGTTCCGCTTCCAGTGACCAGTCCCTTTGCAGTAGAAGCACTTAGTCTCAGGCTTAGGTCCAGACTTGGGCTTCTTCACTTGAGCAGCAACTTGCTTGCCGTTCTTCTTGAAGTTCCCTTTCTTTCCCTTTGCCCTTTTCTTGAAACTAGTGGTCTTGTTAATCATCAACACTTGATGCTCTTTCTTGATTTCTACCTTCATCGATTTCATCATCATGAAAAGCTCGGGAATCGTTTTCATCATCCCTTGCATACTATAGTTCATCACGAAGTTCTACTAACTTGGTGATGGTGACTAGAGAATTCTGTCAATCACTATTTTATCTGGAAGATTAACTCCCACTTGATTCAAGCGATTGTAGTACCCAGACAATCTGAACACATGCTCACTGCTTGAGCTATTCTCCTCCATCTTTTAGCTATAGAACTTGTTGGAGACTTCATATCTCTCAACTCGGGTATTTGCTTGAAATATTAACTTCAACTCCTGGAACATCCATATGATCCATGACGTTCAAAACGTCTTTGAAGTCCCGATTCTAAGCTGTTAAGCATGGTGCACTAAACTATCAAGTAGTCATCATATTGAGCTAGCCAAACGTTCATGACGTCTGCATCTGCTCCTGCAATAGGTCTGTCACCTAGCGGTGCATTAAGGACATAATTCTTCTGTGCAGCAATGAGGATAAACCTCAGATCACGGATCCAATCCGCATCATTGCTACTAACATCTTTCAACTTAGTTTTCTCTAGGAACATATCAAAAATAAAACAGGGGAGCTAAACGCGAGCTATTGATCTACAACATAGATATGCTAATACTACCAGGACTAAGTTCATGATAAATTTAAGTTCAATTAATCATATTACTTAAGAACTCCCACTTAGAAAGACATCCCTCTAATCTTCTAAGTGATCACGTGATCCAAATCAACTAAACCATAACCGATCATCACGTGAAATGGAGTAGCTTTCAATGGTGAACATCAATATGTTGATCATATCTACTATATGATTCACGCTCGACCTTTCGGTCTCAGTGTTCCGAGGCCATATCTGCATATGCTAGGCTCGTCAAGTTTAACCTGAGTATTCTGCGTGTGCAAAACTGGCTTGCACCCGTTGTAGATGGACGTAGAGCTTATCACACCCGATCATCACGTGGTGTCTGGGCACGACGAACTTTGGCAACGGTGCATACTCAGGGAGAACACTTTTATCTTGAAATTTAGTGAGAGATCATCTTATAATGCTACCGTCAATCAAAGCAAGATAAGATGCATAAAAGATAAACATCACATGCAATCAATATAAGTGATATGATATGGCCATCATCATCTTGTGCTTGTGATCTCCATCTCCGAAGCACCGTCATGATCACCATCGTCACCGGCGCGACACCTTGATCTCCATCGTAGCATCGTTGTCGTCTCGCCAATCTTATGCTTCTACGACTATCGCTACCGCTTAGTGATAAAGTAAAGCATTACAGGGCGATTGCATTGCATACAATAAAGCGACAACCATATGGCTCCTGCCAGTTGCCGATAACTCGGTTACAAAACATGATCATCTCATACAATAAAATTTAGCATCATGTCTTGACCATATCACATCACAACATGCCCTGCAAAAACAAGTTAGACGTCCTCTACTTTGTTGTTGCAAGTTTTACGTGGCTGCTACGGGCTTAAGCAAGAACCAATCTTACCTACGCATCAAAACCACAACGATAGTTTGTCAAGTTGGTGTTGTTTTAACCTTTGCAAGGACTAGATGTAGCCACACTCGGTTCAACTAAAGTTGGAGAAACTGACACCCGCCAGTCACCTGTGTGCAAAGCACGTCGGTAGAACCAGTCTCACGTAAGCGTACGCGTAATGTCGGTCCGGGCCGCTTTATCCAACAATACCGCCGAACCAAAGTATGACATGCTGGTAAGCAGTATGACTTATATCGCCCACAACTCACTTGTGTTCTACTCGTGCATATGACATCTACGCATAAAACCTGCCTCTGATACAACTGTTGCGGAACGTAGTAATTTCAAAAAAAAAATCCTACGCACACGCAAGATCATGGTGATGCATAGCAATGAGAGGGGAGAGTGTTATCCACGTACCCTCGTAGACCGAAAGCAGAAGCGTTAGCACAACGCGGTTGATGTAGTCGTACGTCTTCACGATCCGACCAATCAAGTACCGAATGTACGGCGCCTCCGAGTTAAGCACATGTTCAGCCCGATGACGTCCCTCGAACTCCGATCCAGCCGAGTGTTGAGGGAGAGTTTTGTCAGCACAACAGCGTGGTGACGATGATGATGTTCTACCGACGCAGGGCTTCACCTAAGCACCGCTACAGTATTATCGAGGTGGACTATGGTGGAGGGGGCACCGCACACGGCTAAAAGATCAAACGATCAATTGTTGTGTCTCTAGGGTGCCCCCTGCCCCGTATATATAAGGAGTGGAGGAGGGGCCGGCAAGGGGGTACATTGCCATGAAGAGGTAAGATATATTAGGAGTTTGGAATCTCGATCTCATAAGTGAGGAGCTATGAGTATTATTGGCCGGCGCCCAGGGGGGGAGTCCAACTCCACGGGGAGTTGGACTCCCCCTTTTTCCTCATTAGGGTAGAGAGGGAAGAAGAGATTGAGGGAGAGGAAAGGGGGAGGAGCATGAGGTCACCATTGATCAAATGGAAGGTCATGAGCGTGATTACGCTAATGAGATTGCGGACCTCTCTCAAGCTCTTGAACTTGAACAAACCACCAAGGAATCTCTTGAGGAGACTTTTGCTCTAGAATTATCTAGAGTGAGGGAATCTCGTGATAGAGCTCTTGAGGTGGCCAATGATTTTGAAACTAAAAATGAGGAGCTTGAAGTTGCGCATGCTAAACTCCTTGAGGACTTTGAGCACCTCGAAAATGGCTCAAGGGTCATTAAGAGTGAGCTCATCAAACTCACCGAGTCTCATGCTCAACTTAAAGCTTCATATTCAAAAGAGCTTGCCAAGTTGTCTTCTCCTCTTGTTGCTAATGATGATGCTTGTGCTACTAACTCTATCTCTTGTGAAGCATCCATATTAAGAATGTTGAGCTAAGGGCTCAACTTGGAGAGAGCATTTCATGGGATAAGTGAGTAATTTGGTTGAGCTAGTGTTGCGCATGCTATATAGTGTAGAGAGCAGCGTCGGCTATATGTCGATATTTCGTATCAAAAAACAGCTTCATGACCTTTCCAAATTTTCTCTCAAATGGCGTGATCTCAGCTCTCTGAGGATGAAGATTCCAACTCCTTAATATATTTCTTACTCTTAATGGCAATGGACATAATTTCCATGAAGTTGGAACGAGCAATTTTATTTTTATGAAGAGCTTTAAAAACCATTCCCCCTTCATTTTTAAGGAGGCAACATTATCATTCTCTTCATCATAATCAACATCATAATCATTCTTGCCATCATCAATATCATCACAAGATATATTAGGATTCAAAGTGGGAGATACCTTTGAAGCCTTAGACATAAGGCAATAAGCAATCGATGATGATGTAGGATCCCTTGAGGCACCGTTCAAGACCACATCTTGTTCCATGGAGTGTTGGGTTTCCTCTACATTGTTAGCACAACAAATCGAGGAAATAGATACATTTTTATCATGGCAACAAGACATAGCAAGCATATCATCATGAGATTTGAGCAAGCAATTTCTACATGACATGTAAGGACTACCAACACGAGCATGTGAAACATGTAAGGTGCTCGAAGTGTTAAAGTCCAAAGAAGGACCATTGTAAGATAGTGATGAAGAATCACCAAGAACAAGCACACTATCATCATTGCAATGACCACCACTACTCACCCTAGCATTACCTTGTGGCAATCCACATGTAGGTGAAGTAGAGGAAGTTGTGAAGGCAACACGGCCGGAGGTGGAGGGAGAACAATCATCCCCACAAATCTTGGACACACTATATTTATCTTGAAGCTTTGTCCACAACTCATGAGCATCCCGGAACGGCATGAGTTGAAACATGTTGGAAATATGCCCTAGAGGCAATAATAATGATTATTATATTTCCTTGTTCATGATAATTGTCTATTATTCATGCTATAATTGTATTATCCGGAAATCGTAATACATGTGTGAATACATAGACCACAATGTGTCCCTAGTGAGCCTCTAGTTGACTAGCTCGTTGATCAACAGATAGTCATGGTTTCCTGGCTATGGACATGGGGATGTCATTGATAACGGGATCACATCATTAGGAGAATGATGTGATGGACAAGACCCAAACCTAAGCATAGCACAAAGATCGTGTAGTTCGTTTGCTGTAGCTTTTCTGGATGTCAAGTATCATTTCCTTAGACCATGAGATTGTGCAACTCCCGGATACCGTAGGAGTGCCTTGGGTGTGCCAAACGTCACAACGTAACTGGGTGACTATAAAGGTACATTACAGGTATCTCCGAAAGTGTCTGTTGGGTTGGCACGAATCGAGACTGGGATTTGTCACTCCGTATGACGGAGAGGTATCTCTGGGCCCACTCGGTAATGCATCATCATAATGAGCTCAATGTGATCAAGTGGTTGATCACGGGATCATGCATTACGGTACGAGTAAAGTGACTTGCCGGTACCGAGACTGAAGAAGGTATTGGGATACCGACGATCGAGTCTCGGGCAAGTAACGTACCGATTGACAAAGGGAATTGAGTACGGGATTGATTAGGTCCTCGACATCGTGGTTCATCCGATGAGATCATCGAGGAGCATGTGGGAGCCAACATGGGTTTCCAGATCCCACTGTTGGTTATTGACCGGAGAGTCGTCTTGGTCATGTCTGCTTGTCTCCCGAACCTGTAGGGTCTACACACTTAAGGTTCGGTGATGCTAGGGTTGTAGAGATATGAGTATGCAGTAATCCGAAAGTTGTTCGGAAGTCCCAGATGAGATCCTGGACGTCACGAGGAGTTCCGTAATAATCCGGAGGTAAAGAATTATATATGGGAAGTTGTTATACGGTCACTGGAAAGGTTCGGGGGCATATCGGTATTGTACCGGGGCCACCGGAGGGGTTCCGGGGGTCCACCGGGAGGGGCCACCTCTCCCGGAGGGCCTTATGGGCTGTATGAGGAAGGGATCCAGCCCAAAGTGGGCTGGGGCGCCACTCCCTAGGGCCCATGCGCCTAGGGTTGGGGGAAACCCTAAGGGGGGCGCCCCCTTGCTTGGGGGGCAAGCCCCCCTCCCCTTGGCCGCCGCCCCCCTCTAGATCTCATCTAGAGGGGGCCGGCCCCCTTCCCCCTTCCCCTATAAATAGAGGGGTGAGGGGAGGGCTGCAAAGACATCCAAGGCGCAGCCCCTCCCCTCCCCAACACATCTCCTCCTCCGTCACGAGCTTGGCGAAGCCCTGCCGGAGTACTGCTGCTCCACCACCACCACGCCGTCGTGCTGCTGCTGGAGCCATCTTCCTCAACCTCTCCTTCCCCCTTGCTGGATCAAGAAGGAGGAGACGTCACGCTGACCGTACGTGTGTTGAACGCGGAGGTGCCGTCCGTTCGGCGCTAGGATCTCCGGTGATTTGGATCACGTCGAGTACGACTTCCTCATCCCCGTTCTTTGAACGCTTCCGCGCGTGATCTACAAAGGTATGTAGATGCAATCCGATCACTCGTTGCTAGATGAACTCATAGATGGATCTTGGTGAAACCGTAGGAAATTTTTTGTTTTCTGCAACGTTCCCCACAGTGGTATAGAGCTAGGTCTATGAGTAGTTCTCTTTGCACGAGTAGAACACAATTGTTGTGGGCGTAGATGTTGTCAACTTTCTTGCCGCTACTAGTCTTATTTTGCTTCAGCGGTATTGTGGGATGAAGCGGCCCGGACCAACCTTACACGTACGCTTACGTGAGACCGGTTCCACCGACTAACATGCACTAGTTGCATAAGGTGGCTGGCGGGTGTCTGTCTCTCCCACTTTAGTTGAAGCGGATTTGACGAAAAGGGTCCTTATGAAGGGTAAATAGAAGTTGACAAATCACGTTATGGCTTTTACATAGGTAAGAAAACGTTCTTGCTAGAACCCTATTGCAGCCACGTAAAACTTGCAACAACAATTAGAGGACGTCTGACTTGTTTTTGCAGCAAGTGCTTTGTGATGTGATATGGCCAAAGTTGTGATGAATGATGAATGATATATGTGATGTATGAGATCATGTTCTTGTAATAGGAATCACGACTTGCATGTTGATGAGTATGACAGCCGGCAGGAGCCATAGGAGTTGTCTTTATTTTTGTATGACCTGCGTGTCATTGAGAAGTGCCATGTAAACTACTTTAATTTATTGCTAAACATGTTAGCCATAGTAGTAGAAGTAATAGTTGGCGAGCAACTTCATGGAGACACGATGATGGAGATCATGATGATGGAGATCATGGTGTCATGCCGGTGACAAGATGATCATGGAGCCCCAAGATGGAGATCAAAGGAGCTATATGATATTGGCCATATCATGTCACTATTATTTGATTGCATGTGATGTTTATCATGTTTTTGCATCTTGTTTACTTAGAACGACGGTAGTAAATAAGATGATCCCTCATAATAATTTCAAGAAAGTGTTCCCCCTAACTGTGCACCGTTGCGACAGTTCGTTGTTTCGAAGCACCACGTGATGATCGGGTGTGATAGATTCCAACGTTCACATACAACGGGTGTAAGACAGATTTACACCGCAAACACTTAGGTTGAATTGACGAGCCTAGCATGTACAGACATGGCTCGGAACACAGAAGACCCAAAAGGTCGGCATGAGTCGTATGAGAAGACGATCACATGAGATGTTCACCAGATGTTGACTAGTTCGGTCTCACGTTGATGAATCGGACACGGCCTAGTTAACTCGGATCATGTTTTCACTTAGATGACTAGAGGGATGTCTAATCTGAGTGGGAGTTCATTAAATAATTTGAGTAGATGAACTTAATTATCATAAACTTAGTCTAAAATCGTTGCATAAATGTCTTGTAGATCAAATGGCCAACGCTAATGTCAACCTCAACTTCAACGCGTTCCTAGAGAAAACCAAGCTGAAAGGACAATGGCC
>NC_053022.1:550791702-550845669 GCF_003073215.2 Triticum urartu
GATTCATAGATAGCCGAAGAACTGAGGAATTTTACTCTCTGTCGTTGCAGGCTAGAAGAGGATGGGAGGAGGGGACGCGCGCTCCATATTTTGTTATGCACACTTTTCTAAACTATACTTTTCTTCTTAACATATGCTCATTGTCCAGCAGAAGCTGTAGATTTCAGCGTACAATAATTTCCAAAATGGTAGAAGGTAAGAACCATGTTACATGATCCTTTTGTGTTCTCTTGATTTAAAGTAACACGTACCTGTTAAACTTGGTGATGATTTTCGAGGTGTATTAATAAATTATCTGCCAAGGTTATTCCGTCAGGCAATTTTTCTCTCTGAAGCCTAGGCATATTGGTTGTTTGGTTGGCTCTCTTTACTAGCAGGAAGATAACTACTATGTGTTGCTTAGTTATTAGCGGATTGAGTGTATGAATGATCTTATGTTCACCCGGAGTTATAGGTTTCTGAATACTAGGCTCTTGGGACTTAATTCTAATGGTTAGTTTTTTTGGAATCATGTACTCTGGTGCTACAGCCTAGGTAAAGCTCCTTCACAATAGTGTTTAAGGCTTATATTGATAACTCCATCAGAGTTCAAGCACTAGGCTCTCTGCTCCATGTATTGCCAAGTGTTCTATATAATGGTTTGATGTTCCTTTGTCACTGTTTGATGTTCTGCCTTGGGTGGCCTCTGTCTTGGTTTACACCTCCATATGGCTACCTATGTATACCTATATAGGTTTTGTTTGAACTGTACTCAAATCGCGCAGATGTTTCCATATTCTTGCCTTCCTCTTTTTAACTCATGAGATTGTTAGATAGTTGAATATCATTGGTCTCTGTCGTCATTCTGTTTTCGCAGTTTGGAATGAGTATTGGTCCATTGATATCAAACTTCACAATAGGTAGTGGCACCTTCAGGAAAAAGTAGTGGCAGATATGCTGGAGATTTCTTTTCTGCTGCAGGAATTACACTATTGCCCAAATCCTCAACACATATTTTTTTAGTAACTGAGAGGATTATTCAACTTTGCTGCTGTAGGCGTTCAAGACCTGGCAGGGCTGGGTCAATCTCCCCTTCGTGTTCAAGACCCGACTTTGATGAGCCTTTACAGCCGTGCTACCGGCTGGGCATCTTCATCCTGAGCCGTGTCCGGAACCAGACCAGTAGGGGCACCCTGAGCAAGCACTCGAGGCATGCTGTCAAGGTGGACGAATGAAACCAGGCCAACTGCCGTGTGTGTCCACGGTTCATACAAGTCAAGGTGTTCGCTCATCTTGGGCCAGAACGAGCAGTACAAGATGAACCCCCCATATTTTTCATTCCTTGATAGATGGTTACATTGTTGCATGTTGGTTAAAGACAATGTTTTTCTTCTCGAATTATGTAACCTCAAACAACAGTAAGATATAACTGTTTTGTTAGTTTTGCAACCAAAGCTTTCATCGAATAATATTTAGAATTGTGCTCCGTCTTATTCATAAACTGCGGCTATTTTGTAGATTCATACAAGATACGGCTTTGTGTGCATTGGAATAGCAACAAGTTGGCCTCTTGGTCTCATTTCTATATAAATTTGACTCATATACACGCAGCAAGCATGTCCATGTGATCTGGATGAATTTCTCTATCTTGTTTTATGTTGTGATGTCTTTCGTTTTTGTCTCTTCCAGATTTACATATAGATGCCTAGGTGAATACTCAAGAATTTTGTGTTCTTTTCTATTGATGGCCTTTAGGTAATTTTTTATTTTTATAATGATTCTGAAACAAGGTCACTCCTACTAATCTTGCTCTCCAGGCCTGGTGGCAGGATGCTTGGTCAAGAATGCAGGGTGAGCAAAAGAAAACTATGAACGCTTTTATCTCTGGTCATCTAGAGCATATGGAGGGAGCAAGATAGCAGGCTTTGACAATGTGTTCACACAGCCCCAGAGGGCGTGCCACTGAGGGCTTTCTCATGGAACGCGGTGCAATGTGGTTTTATGCACGCCTATGAGAAGGCTACCCCGCATGCTGGTCTTCTACTGCTTTCCCAGGCCTATTACTTCCCCCTGAGATGCTTCCAAGGATTCTATTCGGCTCCATTTTTTTTCTTTTTTGATTGCTTTTCCTTCTCTGTTTCTGTTTTTATATGCAAGGCCATAAATTTTTACCATGCATCCTTGCTCACACAGAAAATTACTTAAAAATACACATGCTTCTAAATGCACATCTTTTTCAAAACTATGTATATCTTATTATCAAAGGTTATAAGGCAGAATGTGTTTGCCCACGACTAAAACAAGTAATACATTTTACTTTTTTCAAAGCACACATGGAATTAGCGGGCTCCTTCAGGTGTTTCAAGGGGAAAACAGAATATGTTTAACTAATTTTCTATATTGCTTATTTATGCATTCGTGACCATAGCTTTCCAGTTTAGCTCATAAACTAGATGGCAAAATAGAGTTTGCCCATTCATATCTATGTTGTCTTATTAGGAAAATAGAGTTTGTTTTATAGTTGATGCTTAATATGTTTTATCAAGTGGTGAATGCTCAACTTTAGCTCATAAACTGGATTGCAAATGCTAATTCCGATGGGGCTTTTGCCACTTATTGTTTTATGGTTGTCTAGACAGCTGATGGCATGCTTCTTTCTTGCTAATTGTCAATTCTCTTGTACAAGGTCCCTCAGCTACTTATGCTTTGCTAGACAATGAGAGTATGTAGATAGCATGTATGGTTTTTTACATTGTTTTGCGCAGGTTGAGATGCATCACATGATGTTTTCCTTTTACATTTATGAGTATTACAGAGTCCTTTCTTTTTCCACAAGGGGGCAGTAGCTGTGCCATTTGATTCGAAGGACAAAGAGTTGATCACAAAGGGGTAGCATTCAGGATATATACACAAAAGAGTATATAACCAAATTATATGATGTAATTGACCACTATTTCTATTAACTTCTCCTGTACACAATGTTCACGAGTTCATGTATTAAGTAAATTTTATTGTGTCACTTGTGTTTACTCTTTTTTTAATGCAAGTTTACAACTACTCGGAGTTCCTAATTGTAGGCTCAACTATGTTGACCTCCCGATGATCTAATTTGTGGCATTATTATCTTAAGAAAATATTTGCATTTAACTTCCTTTATATATAGGGGTATAAGTTCTTATCAAATGTACTCAAATATGCGGTTATTGAAAAAATGCAAATGTTTTCAACACGAACATGGTTTTAAACGGGTCTTTGCGTCATTTGGCACAACTGGTCATCTAGTAATCTTGAAACCTTGAAATGAAGCACGACTTTGGTTGATCTTCTGAAGAAGTGTGGCGTACCGCGCTGGAGCTTCAGAGTTGATGTGTGCCACCCCTTCGGCGCAGTCAGAGGTGATGCAAATGGAGTGTAGGTGGAGATCCACCATAGGAAGGGCCATCGCTTTGCTACACGCCTACGCCTCCAACACAACAGGATCAACGAGGCCATCAACCACCATTGCTGACGCGCAAGAAAGGTGTCGTGCATACCACAGCCGCCGGGGATAGCCATGCATCTTTTCAATGTGAAGTTGTTGCATGTGTGTCCAAACTAGCATGCATACCCCTTTTGCCTTTACGTGCCTCTCCCTGGGATTGCGGCCTGTACTAGTAGGGATGGATTCCAGCCGGGGAAAGTATCTAGTGCATCAGAGCTTGTGGTGCTATCGATGCGCCAAACTCACATTGTGGTTTCAAAATGTTCAACAAAAAATTGAAAAGCATTTAACACACTCACACAACTTCAATGTAGGTTGTCAAAAAAATTCAAGTCAAAATTCAAAACATAACTCGGAAAACAAAAATGACAAATTCAACACTGAATAGTACATAACATAACTTGGGCTTTAGATTTCACCCATTATCACATTGATGTCAAATTTGTCATTTTTATATATTAAAAATATTTCAAATTTATATACGAATTTTTTTGACATCATACATTGATCTTGCGTTAATGTGCTAGAATTCTTTTTTAAGATTTAAAAAAAATCGATGGCATTCGGTGCACTGGTAGCACCGCAAGTGTGGGTGCACCGGATACATTATCATTTCAGCTCCTACAGATAATTGTTAATGAAATAGAAGATGCTCAAAGGGCTCTCTTTTTTTGCGGGGGAAATTAGGAGCTCTTTATTCAACATTAACAGCACCAGCAAAGTCGGTTGCGAGGCTAGTTACAAGAAGACTTGGCGAAGACTCAAGCCAACAATCTGTGACATCTAGAGTGCTAGCTTGCTTCGCACAAAGATGGGCAGAGACATTGGCCGATCTACCAACATGCTGAATTACAAAAGACTTAAAAGAAGGAACATGCTCCCGAATTTCGGACAAGATAGGCACCACCACTGCACGGTCGCTGTGACGCGAGTTCCAGAGATTCACATATTGGAAATATGCCCTAGAGGCAATAATAAATTAGTTATTATTATATTTCCTTGTTCATGATAATCGTTTATTATCCATGCTAGAATTGTATTGATAGGAAACTCAGATACATGTGTGGATACATAGACAACACCATGTCCCTAGTAAGCCTCTAGTTGACTAGCTCGTTGATCAATAGATGGTTACGGTTTCCTGACCATGGACATTGGATGTCGTTGATAACGGGATCACATCATTAGGAGAATGATGTGATGGATAAGACCCAATCCTAAGCCTAGCACAAGATCATGTAGTTCGTATGCTAAAGCTTTTCTAATGTCAAGTATCATTTCCTTAGACCATGAGATTGTGCAACTCCCGGATACCGTAGGAGTGCTTTGGGTGTGCCAAACGTCACAACGTAACTGGGTGGCTATAAAGGTACACTACAGGTATCTCCGAAAGTGTCTGTTGGGTTGGCACGAATCGAGACAGGGATTTGTCACTCCGTGTAAACGGAGAGGTATCTCTGGGCCCACTCGGTAGGACATCATCATAATGTGCACAATGTGATCAAGGAGTTGATCACGGGATGATGTGTTACGGAACGAGTAAAGAGACTTGCCGGTAACGAGATTGAACAAGGTATCGGAATACCGACGATCGAATCTCGGGCAAGTATCGTACCGCTAGACAAAGGGAATTGTATACGGGATTGGATTAAGTCCTGACAAATCGTGGTTTCATCCGATGAAGATCATCGTGGAACATGTGGGAGCCCAACATGGGTATCCAGATCCCGCTGTTGGTTATTGACCGGAGAGTCATCTCGGTCATGTCTGCATGTCTCCCGAACCCGTAGGGTCTACACACTTAAGGTTCGGTGACACTAGGGTTATAGAGATATTAGTATGCGGTAACCCGAAAGTTGTTCGGAGTCCCGGATGAGATCCCGGACGTCACGAGGAGTTCCGGAATGGTCCGGAGGTAAAGAATTATATATAGGAAGTGCTATTTCGGCCATCGGGACAAGTTTCGGGTCACCGGTATTGTACCGGGACCCACCGGAAGGGTCCCGGGGGTCCACCGGGTGGGGCCACCTGCCCCGGGGGCCACATGGGCTGTAGGGGTGTGCGCCTTGGCCTATATGGGCCAAGGGCACCAGCCCCAAGAGGCCCATGCCAAGAGATAAGGAAAGGAAGAGTCCTAAAAGGGGAAGGCACCTCCGAGGTGCCTTGGGGAGGATGGACTCCTCCCTGGCCGCACCCTTCCTTGGAGGAAGGGCCAAGGCTGCGCCCCCCTCTCCCTTGGCCCTATATATAGTGGGGGGAAGGGAGGGCAGCCACACCTGAGCCTGGCGCCTCCCTCTCCCTCCCGTGACACATCTCCCTCCTCCCGCAGCGCTTGGCGAAGCCCTGTTGGAATCCCGCTACTTCCACCACCACGCCGTCGTGCTGCTGGATCTCCATCAACCTCTCCTTCCCCCTTGCTGGATCAAGAAGGAGGAGACGTCGCTGCTCCGTACGTGTGTTGAACGCGGAGGTGCCGTCCGTTCGGCGCTAGGATCATCGATGATTTGAATCACGACGAGTACGACTCCATCAACCCCGTTCTCTTGAACGCTTCCGCGCGCGATCTACAAGGGTATGTAGATCCACTCCTCCCTCGTTGCTAGATGACTCCATAGATTGATCTTGGTGAACACGTAGGAAAATTTTGAATTATTGCCTACGTTCCCCAACAGTGGCATCATGAGCTAGGTCTATGCGTAGTTTCTATGCACGAGTAGAACACAAAGTAGTTGTGGGCGTTGATTTTGTTCAATATGCTTACCATTACTAGTCCAATCTTGATTCGGTGGCATTGTGGGATGAAGCTGCCCGGACCGACCTTACACGTACTTTACGTGAGACTGGTTCCATCGACTGACATGCACTAGTTGCATAAGGTGGCTAGCGGGTGTCTGTCTCTCCCACTTTAGTCGGATCGGATTCGATGAAAAGGGTCCTTATGAAGGGTAAATAGCAATTGGCATATCACGTTGTGGTTTTTGCGTAGGTAAGAAACGTTCTTGCTAGAAACCCATAGCAGCCACGTAAAACATGCAAACAACAATTAGAGGACGTCTAACTTGTTTTTGCAGGGTATGCTATGTGATGTGATATGGCCAAAAGGATGTGATGAATGATATATGTGATGTATGAGATTGATCATGTTCTTGTAATAGGAATCACGACTTGCATGTCGATGAGTATGACAACCGGCAGGAGCCATAGGAGTTGTCTTAATTTATTTATGACCTGCGTGTCAACATAAACAACTCATGTAATTACTTTACTTTATTGCTAACCGTTAGCTGTAGTAGTAGAAGTAATAAGTTGGAAGACAACTTCATGAGACCACGATGATGGAGATCATGATGATGGAGATCATGGTGTCATGCCGGTGACGATGATGATCATGGAGCCCCGAAGATGGAGAACAAAGGAGCAATGATATTGGCCATATCATGTCACTATTTGATTGCATGTGATGTTTATCATGTTTATGCATCTTGTTTTACTTAGAACGACGGTAGTAAATAAGATGATCCCTCATAAAATTTCAAGAAAGTGTTCCCCCTAACTGTGCACCGTTGCGACAGTTCGTTGTTTCGAAGCACCACGTGATGATCGGGTGTTAGATTCGACGTTCACATACAACGGGTGTAAGACAGATTTACACATGCGAAACACTTAGGTTGACTTGACGAGCCTAGCATGTACAGACATGGCCTCGGAACACAAGAAGACCGAAAGGTCGAGCATGAGTCATATGGTAGATACGATCAACATGAAGATGTTCACCGATGATGACTAGTCCGTCTCACGTGATGATCGGACACGGCCTAGTTGACTCGGATCATGTAATCACTTAGATGACTAGAGGGATGTCTATCTGAGTGGGAGTTCACAAGATGAACTTAATTATCCTGAACATAGTCAAAAGGTCTTCGCAAATTATGTCGTAGCTCGCGCTTCAGTTCTACTGTTTAGATATGTTCCTAGAGAAAATTTAGTTGAAAGTTGATAGTAGTAATTATGCGGACTAGGTCCGTAAACTGAGGTTTGTCCTCATTGCTTCATAGAAGGCTTATGTCCTTAATGCACCGCTCAGTGTGCTGAACCTCGAACGTCGTCTGTGGATGTTGCGAACATCTGACATACACGTTTTGATGACTACATGATAGTTCAGTGCGTAATGCTAAATGGTTTAGAATTGAGGCACCAAAGACGTTTTTGAAACATCGCAGAACATATGAGATGTTCCAAGGACTGAAATTGGGATTTCAGGCTCGTGCCCACGTCAAGAGGTATAAGACCTCCGACGATTTTCTTAGCCTGCAAACTAAGGGAGAAAAGCTCAATTGTTGAGCTTGTGCTCAGATTGTCTGAGTACAACAATCATTTGAATCGAGTGGGAGTTGATCTTCCAGATGAGATAGTGATGTTTCTCCGAAGTCATTACCACCAAGCTGCTAGAGCTTCGTGATGAACTATAATATATCAGGGACATATATGATGATCCTTGAGATATTCGCGATGTTTGACACCACAAAAGTAGAAATCAAGAAGGAGCATCAATTGTTGATGGTTGGTGAAACCACTAGTTTCAAGAAGGGCAAGGGCAAGAAGGGATACTTCATGAAACGGCAAATCAGCTGCTGCTCTAGTGAAGAAACCCAAGGTTGAACCCAAACCCGAGACTAAGTGCTTCTGTAATAAGGGGAACAGCCACTGGAGCAGAATTACCCTAGATACTTGGTAGATGAGAAGGCTGGCAAGGTCGATAGAAGTATATTGGATATACATTGTGTTAATGTGTACTTTACTAGTACTCCTAGTAGCACCATGGTATTAGATACCGGTTCGGTTGCTAAGTGTTAGTAACTCGAAATAAAAGCTACGGAATAAACGGAGACTAGCTAAAGGTGAGCTGACGATATGTGTTGGAAGTGTTTCCGTGTTGATATGATCAAGCATCGCACGCTCCCTCTACCATCGAGATTGGTGTTAAACCTAAATAATTGTTATTTGGTGTTTGCGTTGAGCATAGACATGATTGGATTATGTCTATCGCAATACGGTTATTCATTTAAGGAGAGAGTAATGGTTACTCTGTTTATTTGAATAATACCTTCAATGGTCTTACACCTAAAATGAATGGTTTATTGAATCTCGATCGTAGTGATACACATGTTCATGCCAAAAGATAGTAATGATAGTACCACCTACTTGTGGCACTGCCACGTAAGTCATATCGGTATAAAACGCATGAAGAAGCTCCATGTTGATGGATCTTTGGACTCACTCATTTTTGAAAAGTTTGAGACATGCGAACCATGTCTATTGGTGTATATGCATGAAGAAACTCCATGCAAATGGACCGTTTGACTCACTTGATTTTGAATCACTTGAGACATGCAAATCATACCACATGGGCAAGATGACTGAAAGCCTCGTTTCAGTAAAATGGAACTAGAAAGCAACTTGTTGGAAGTAATACATTTTGATGTGTGCAGTCCAATGAGTGCTGAGGCATGTAGTGGATATCGTTATGTTCTTACTTCACAGATGATTTGAGTAGATGTTGAGTATATTTACTTGATGAATCACGAGTCTGAATTATTGAAAGGTTCAAGTAATTTCAGGGTGAAGTTGAAAGATCGTCGTGACAAGAGGATAAAATATCTATGATATGATCATAGAGATGAATATCTGAATTACGAGTTTGGCACAGAATTAAGACATTGTGGAAATTGTTTCACAACTAATACAGCCTGGAACACCATAGTGTGATGGTGTGTCCGAACATCATAACTGCACCCTATTGGATATGATGCATATCATGATGTCTCTTATCGAATTACCACGATAGTTTATGGGTTAGGCATTAGAGACAACCACATTCACTTTAAATAGGGCACCACGTAATTCCGATGAGATGACACCGTATGAACTATGGTTTAGAGAAACCTAAGCTGTCATTTCTTAAAAGTTTGGGGCTGCGACGCTTATGCGAAAAAGTTTCAGGCTGATAAGCTCGAACCCAAAGCGGATAAATGCATCTTCATAGGACACCCAAAACAGTTGGGTATACCTCCTGTCTCAGAACCGAAAGCAATAAGGGATTGTTTCTAGAATCGGGTCCTTTCTCGAGGAAAAGTTTCTCTCGAAAGAATTGAGTGGGAGGATGGTGGAGACTTGATGAGGTTATTGAACCGTCTCTTCAACTAGTGTGTGGCAGGGCACAGGAGTTGTTCCTGTGGCACCTACACCAATTGAAGTGGAAGCTTATGATAGTGATCATGAAACTTCAGATCAAGTCACTACCAAACCTCGTGGGATGACAAGGATGCGTACTACTTCAGAGTGGTACGTAATCCTGTCTTGGAAGTCATGTTGCTAGACAACAATGAACCTACGAGCTATGGAGAAGCGATGGTGGGCCCGGATTCCGATAAATGGCTCGAGGCCATAAAATCCGAGAGAGGATCCATGTATGAAAACAAAGTGTAGACTTTGGCAGAACGGCTCGATGGTCGTAAGGCTATTGAGTACAGATGGATTTTAAAAGGAAGACGGACAATGATGGTAAGTATCACCATTAAGAAAGCTCGACTTGTCGTTAAGATGTTTTTCCGACAAGTTCAAGGAGTTGACTACGATGAGACTTTCTCACTCGTAGCGATGCTAAGAGTCTGTTGGAATTATATTAGCGATTACTGCATTATTTATGAAATCTTGCAGATAGGATGTCAAAACATTGTTTCCTCGACGATTTTCTTGAGGAAAGGTTGTATGTGATACAACCGGAAGGTTTTGTCAATCCTGAAAGATGCTAATAAGTATGCAAAGCTCCAGCAATCCTTCTAAGGACTGGAGTAAGCATCTCGGAGTTGGAATGTATGCTTTGATGAGATGATCAAAGATTTTGGGTTTATAAAGTTTATGAGAAACTTGTATTTCCAAAGAAGTGAGTGGGAGCACTATAGAATTTCTGATGAGTATATGTTGTTAACATGTTGTTGATCGGAAATGATGTAGAATTTCTAGAGCATATAGGAGTTATTTGAAAAGTGTTTTTCAATGGAAAGCCTGGATTAAGCTACTTGAACGTTGAGCATCAAGATCTATAAGGATAGATCAAAACGCTTAATGGTACTTTCAAATGAGCACATACCTTGACATGATCTTGAAGGTGTTCAAGATGGATCAGTCAAAGAAGGAGTTCTTGCCTGAGTTGTAAGGTATGAAGTTAAGACTTAAAGCTCGACCACGGCAGAAGAAAGAGAAAGGACGAATGTCGTCCCCTATGCTTTTGTCATAGGCTCTATACGGTATGCCATGCTGAGTACCGCACCTGATGTGTGCCTTGCCACATGTCTGGCAAGAGGGTACAAAGGTGATCCAGGAGTGGATCACTAGATAGCGGTCAAAATTGTCCTTGGAGTAATAAGGACATGTTTCTCGATTATGGAGGTGATAAAGAGTTCGGCGTAAAGGGTTACATCGATGCAAGCTTTAACACCTATCCGAATGACTCTGAGTAGCAAACCGGATACGTATAGTGGAGCAACCATTTGGAATAGCTCCAAGTGGAGCGTGGAAGCAGCATTTATAATATGACCTAGAGATTTGCGAAGTACATACGGATCTGAATGTTGCAGACCCGTTGACTAAAACCTCTCTCACAAGCAAAACATGATCAAACCCAGAACTCATTGAGTGTTAATCACAGTGATGTGAACTAGATTATTGACTCTAGTAAACTCTTTGGATGTTTGGTCACATGGATGTGACCTTGAGTGTTAATCACATGGACGATGTGAACTAGATTATTGACTCTAGTGCAAGTGGGAGACTGTTGGAAATATGCCCTAGAGGCAATAATAAATTAGTTATTATTATATTTCCTTGTTCATGATAATCGTTTATTATCCATGCTAGAATTGTATTGATAAGGAAACTCAGATACATGTGTGGATACATAGACAACACCATGTCCCTAGTAAGCCTCTAGTTGACTAGCTCGTTGATCAATAGATGATTACGGTTTCCTGACCATGGACATTGGATGTCATTGATAACGGGATCACATCATTAGGAGAATGCTGTGATGGACAAGACCCAATCCTAAGCCTAGCACAAGATCATGTAGTTCGTATGCTAAAGCTTTTCTAATGTCAAGTATCATTTCCTTAGACCATGAGATTGTGCAACTCCCGGATACCGTAGGAGTGCTTTGGGTGTGCCAAACGTCACAACGTAACTGGGTGGCTATAAAGGTATACTACAGGTATCTCCGAAAGTGTCTGTTGGGTTGGCACGAATCAAGACTGGGATTTGTCACTCCGTGTGACGGAGAGGTATCTCTGGGCCCACTCGGTAGGATATCATCATAATGTGCACAATGTGATCAAGGAGTTGATCACGGGATGATGTGTTACGGAACGAGTAAAGAGACTTGCCGGTAACGAGATTGAACAAGGTATCGGGATACCGACGATCGAATCTCGGGCAAGTATCGTACCGCTAGACAAAGGGAATTGTATACGGGATTGATTAAGTCCTTGACATCGTGGTTCATCCGATGAGATCATCGTGGAACATGTGGGAGCCAACATGGGTATCCAGATCCCGCTGATGGTTATTGACCGGAGAGTCATCTCGGTCATGTCTGCATGTCTCCTGAACCCGTAGGGTCTACACACTTAAGGTTCGGTGACGCTAGGGTTATAGAGATATTAGTATGCGGTAACCCGAAAGTTGTTCGGAGTCCCGGATGAGATCCCGGACGTCACGAGGAGTTCCGGAATGGTCCGGAGGTAAAGAATTATATATAGGAAGTGCTATTTCGGCTATCGGGACAAGTTTCGGGGTCACCGGTATTATACCGGGACCGCCGGAAGGGTCCCGGGGGTCCACCGGGTGGGGCCACCTACCCCGGGGGGCCACATGGGCTGTAGGGGTGTGCGCCTTGGCCTGTATGGGCCAAGGGCACCAGCCCCAAGAGGCCCATGCGCCAAGAGATAGGGAAAGGAAGAGTCCTAAAGGGGGAAGGCACCTTCGAGGTGCCTTGGGGAGGATGGACTCCTCCCTGGCCGCACCCTTCCTTGGAGGAAGGGCCAAGGCTGCACCCCCCTCTCCCTTGGCCCTATATATAGTGGGGGGAAGGGAGGGCAACCATACCTAAGCCTTGGCGCCTCCCTCTCCCTCCCATGACACATCTCCCTCCTCCCGCAGCGCTTGGCGAAGCCCTGTTGGAATCCCGCTACTTCCACCACCACGCCGTCGTGCTGCTGGATCTCCATCAACCTCTCCTTCCCCCTTGCTGGATCAAGAAGGAGGAGACGTCGCTGCTCCGTACGTGTGTTGAACGCGGAGGTGCCGTCCGTTCGGCGCTAGGATCATCGGTGATTTGGATCACGACGAGTACGACTCCATCAACCCCGTTCTCTTGAACGCTTCCGCACGCGATCTACAAGGGTATGTAGATCAACTCCTCCCTCGTTGCTAGATGACTCCATAGATTGATCTTGGTGATACGTAGAAAATTTTGAATTATTGCTACGTTCCCCAACATCACAATCTCCAAATTATCGGTCTCGAAAACCACTTTTTCATAGCCTCTAAGATGAGCAAAGACAACGCCATCACGGAGGGCAAGAGCTTCGGCTATAAGAGGATCAGTGATTCCCGGGTAAGGTTTGCACCAGGCTGCTAGGAAAGATGAGTGGGTTCTCGCGATCCCTCCTGCTCCACCCCTTCTAGCCTCCATAGCAATACTGCCATCTGTGTTGATCTTGATCCAGCCCAAGTCCGGGGGTCACCAGCCATGACCCGAAAGGATCCGAGCATGCTCACGAGGTAGCTTGAGCACCGCTAGAGCCTCTTGCGTCTTCTTCATGGACTGGATAGGATCAAGGTCTCGCTTATCATGTGTAACATTGTTCCTCGAAGTCCATATCGCCCACATGACAGTTACCAGTTTTGCTCTCTCGGAGTCGGAGAACATGGGATCACATATGATATCCCTCGACCAGGTGAGCGGGTGCAGCTCCGGTCGCTTGATCTTGAGCCACTCCGGTGCAACATGCCAGAAACGTCGGGCATGTGTGCAATCCAGTAGTGCATGCTTCATATCTTCCTCTGCGTGAAGACAGAGTTTGCACGTGCCAGCGGTAGCAATATGACGGTGCTGAAGGGTTGCTTCGACCGGAAGAATCCCATGCAGAACCCGCCACCAAAACACTCTAACCCTTCGCAAAACCTTGAGCTTCCATAATTGGGAGCATAGCTGTTTGTCTGTCGATGAGGTTTCGGTAATCGTCCCTTCCTCTAGAGCATGTTGCTCGTTATGAGTCATTAGAGCGTGATACGCTGTTTTTACAGAATAGCAGCCCGATCGTTCGAGAGCCCATGCAATCTCATCCTCCCCCTCCTCTCCTCAAAGGAATGTTCAGAATGGCATCCGCGTTGGGGGTGATGAAGTTTTGACGAATCACATCTGATTTCCATGTCCAATTTGCATCGTCAATTAAATCTGAAACAAGGTTCAGCTGAGTATTTCCACTTCTTACTGTCGGAGCCATAGAGATGGTGCCCGGGATCCACTTATCATCCCAAATTGAGATTGTTGTACCATCTCCAACACGCTTGATGAGTCCGACTTGCAAAGCATCCCTCCCAGCGATGATAGCTCGCCACATTGCAGATGAGAAACGTGGAACCGTAGCTTGCATGAAATCACATGAGGGGAAATATCTACCTTTGAGTACTCGGGCACATAGGGATTGAGGGTTTGTCAGCAGCCTCCATCCATGTTTGCCAAGAAGAGCTACGTTAAACAGCTCAAGATCCCGGAAGCCCATGCCGCCCTTCTCCTTCGGTGTTGCCAACGTATCCCAGGCCTTCCAATGCATGGAGTTATGATCCAAGGAGCTGCTCCACCAATACTTAGCCATGCAAGAAACTAGCCCCTTGCATACTTTCTTCGTTAACTTGAAACAACTCATGCTGAAAGTGGGAATAGCTTGGGCCACACATTTTATACGGACTTCCCTTCCGGCACAAGAGATCATTCTTTCCGACCCCCCTTGGAGCTTGCTACGAATTCTCTCCCCAATGTGGTCGAAAGTACCGCTTGTGATCCTACCCACAGCTGTAGGTAGACCAAGATAACGCTCGCTGAACGCTTCAACGGAGATGTTCAAAGCCTGTTTCAGTAGCAGCCTGTCTGGAGCCGAGGTGTTTGGGCTGAAGTAAATTGAGCTCTTATCTTTATTCATTGCCTGCCCGGAACCCCTCTCATAGATTCCCAATATTTCATTGAGCCGTTGAGCACTCGCCACCTTTGCTTGCATAAAAATAAGGCTGTCATCCGCAAAGAGGAGATGATTTATCCAGGGAGGTCTATAGCTCACTCATATTCCTTTGTCTACTCTCACACCACTGAAATAATTCAAGAGCGATGTCAATCCTTCTGCACAGAGCAGAAAGAGGTACGGTGATGCTGGGCAGCCTTGTCGAAGACCCCTTGAGGGGGTAAAAAAAGGAAGAAGTTCACCATCACACGGATTGCGAATCTGACCGAAGTGACGCACTTCATGACGAGGCGAACAAACTCCACATAGAACCCAAGCTTCATCATGATCGCTTGCAAATAGTGCCATTTGACACGATCGTATGCTTTCATCATGTCCAGCTTGATGGCACACGTTGCATTCCCCCCCTTCTTCCTCCTTCTCATGGCATGCACACTCTCATGTGCAATAAGTACATTGTCCGTGATAAGACGACCAGGGACGAACGCGCTCTGTTCAACACTGAAGATATCATCCATGCACTCCCGCATACGGTTAGCAATGGCCTTGGCAGCAATTTTGTACAGAACCGGACACAGAGAGATGGGTCGATATTGAGAAATACGCTGGGGGAAACGTACCTTAGGAATCAATGTAATAGAGGTGTCGTTCATACCAGTAGGTAATTCTCCCCCATTGAGAAAATCAAGCACCGCTGGAACAATGTCATCTTTGAGCAAACTCCAGTGGCGCTGAAAGAAGCCCGCCGTGAAGCCATCAACCCCCGGGGCTTTGGACGGAGCCATCTGGAAGAGGGCTCGGCGCACCTCCTCTTCTGTAAATGGCCTTCCTAGTTCGTAATTCATAGGAGGGGTCACCCGGGAAGGAACCACGCCAAGCAACTCCTCTATGGAATGAAAGCCTTGTGATGTATACAACTGTTCATAAAACTGCTGCACTTCCGCTCGATCTTCATCCAAATCACTACAGACCGTACCGTCCGCACGGACCAAATTTTCAATTTTGTTCGTACGCTGACGTTGGGCAGCCTGAGCGTGGAAATAGCCAGTGTTCCAGTCACCCTCCCACAACCATGGAACACGAGATCGTTGACGGAGCCAAATTTCTTCTTGGTGCAGGGCTAGCTTCAATTTTTTTGCCACTGCTTTCTCTTCGTTTGATGGCCCCCTTCGTAAAGATTGGGCACGCAGCCTGGAAAACTGTTCCCGCAACTTCCGAATCTTGTGAGTTAAGCTACCAAATTCCTTCGCGCCCCACGCCGCTAGGTTGCCTTGCAGCGCCGTGAGGGCTTGAACCACACCCTGTAAACCCTCTCGGCCCGCACCCCTTTGCCAAGAGTCCAGAACCAGCTTGTCATAATCCACATGTGTTTGCCACATGTCCTCGTATCTGAAAGGTTTTGGCCCTCTGGGCGCTGCCGAAGCCAGGTGTTCGCGTAGATCCACGAATACAAAACAATGGTCTGACTCTATTGTCACAATATGTCTCACCTTGATGTGCGAGAACATCTGTATGAGAGTAGAGTTACCAAAAGCTCGATCTAGCCGGGCTTTCACATTTGATCTCCCGGGCTGCATATTATCCCATGTGTACTCAGGTCCCGACCAGCCCAAATCATTAAGTGCACACTCGTCCGTTACTTCCCTAAATGCCTGCATTTGCCACCCCGGCCTAGGGCTTCTTGAGAAGTGTTCCGAACCACACAGGGTCTCGTTAAAGTCTCCAATGCACATCCACACGTCATGGTGAATTGCATGCAGTGTCCTCATGAATCTCCAGCTATGATGACGATCTTCAGCTTTGGGAGCTCCATAGAAACCTGTCACTCACCATTGTTTCGTGACATCACTTTTCTTCCGCACCACTAGATCAATATGGCCGGCACTATAACTCTTGAGATCAGCATCCAAGTCCGCAGACCAAAACATACCAATCCCCCCACTCAAGCCCACGCTGCTAACTGCAAAACAGCTCGCAAACCCTAGCAAGGTTTTCAAGCTCTCAACACGTTGAGCTGAAATTTTCGTCTCCATAACAAACAGGAGACCGGGCCCTTCCTGCTTCACTATGTTGTGAAGCTCGCGAACTGCCGCTGGGTTCCCAAGCCCCCGGCAGTTCCAGCTGAGACAACTCATTGGTCCCGGCGGGGCTGCTCCGCAGCTGCCGCCGAACAATCCGAGTTCTGAGAATTTTTGGGCGTAGGTTTCTTCTTCTTAGGCTCCGGCTCTATTCCGTTATCTCCTACCTCGCCCACCCTCTTGTCCACTCCAGCTCTAAAAACCACCATGGCATTGGTGGCCTCATTGTTCTGTACCTGCTCTGGGGTGGACACCTCTGTCATTGTGATCTATCGATACACCTGCTTCTGTCCCTGAGGCCCCTCCTTCCTCTTGTACCTCTGCTTGTTCTTCTTAGGAGGGGAGACCACCTCAGGGTTATTATCCCTTTTTGCAGTCGCCGTGCGAGCTTCCTTATTACTGTTTTGACTAGATTGCTGTTCCTTGGACGAGCCCTCGCTGGACACTGCTTTCTTCTTCTCTTCCGGCGCCCTCAGACAAGTCTTGAATGGTAGATCACCGTTTTCATCTCTCGAACCCGGCGTCGGACAGTGAAGATCCGAATGGCCCAAACGCCCGCATGAAAAGCAGAAGTTGGGCACCTGTTCATACTGAATATCATACCAGTCCCTGCTGCCTCTAGCTGCGGAATCAATCAAGATCCATCGCCGCAATGGCTTCCGGACATCAATGGTTACCCTGGCTCTCAGGAAACCACCAAAGGGGTCGAATTGAACAGTAGATGCGTTCTCATCAATTTGCCTTGCCACTGCTTTGCCCCTTACATCAGTTCTCAAATTAAACGGGAGGTTTAGAACCCTAGCCCAAATCTGAAGTTTATCAAACCATAACTCTGACGGCTGCATACTCTCCTTAAACTCCGTGAGAATCACAGCATGTTTGCTCACATGCCATGGTGATCCGTCCCACATGCGATCGCAATCACGTTGGGTCTCAAATTCAGCCATGAAGATGTTCTCACCAGCCGAGTGGAATACCAGGCCTCTAGGGTTTCCCCAAGCCGGGCGCAAAGCGTTGGCGATCGTCTGGATATGCAATGAATTCCGGTGCAGGACCTTCCCCGCAATCGCCCAGACCTGCCTAGCGCCGTCGTCCACATCGTCCAAGACCAGCGGTGTTGCCTCCTCTTCCGTGAGATCAAGCTTCCCCATGGCTTCCTCCATGCGCGCCCTCGCCGTCCTAGGCGAGAGAGCCCCCTTGCCACTCGATGATCCCGGTGCCGCGGCCATCCGGGTTCCTCTGCGCAGCCCGCCGGTGAGATCGGTCGGCGGCCGCCGTTTTATCCACTCGAAACCCTAATCGCCTCCTGAGGGCTCCTAGTTTTCCGGGGAAAAAGGGGCTTCTAATTTTCCTTTGAGTACTGTGTGTGGACTATCATCAGATGCTCAAAGGGCTCTGAAAATGGTCATCATGAATGGCTCGCCTTCGGGCCCACCAAATCGCCCATATAATAACGAGTACGCGCGTAGTATCCGCCGGTGGGAGGGTGCCCAGTAACCAGAGCATCCACAACTTGGGATCTGTGTCAAGTAGTGGATCTTCGCACAGACCCAATCAAGCTAGCGATCGAACTGGGCTGGCCCATCTTAGAAGTTAATGAGTACACACATCCAGTTTTAGGAACATTCTGGAAAGTTTCATCCTAATTTCTCCGGTTTTGGGAACATTCTAGAAGGTTTGTAAACCATTTTTATTGGTTTTTCGCCTTCTCATGGTTTTTTTACTAATTGTTTTTTTCTTTCTTTCTGTTTCTTCTTCTTCTTTTCTTTTTTCTTTTTCTTTTTGTTTCAGTTTCTTTTCTTTATGTTTTTGTCCAAAAATTTCATGATGTCTTCAGAAAAAATGGGGATTTCAATAAATAATTCCGTTTAGAAACTTGTTCGCTAATTTCAAAGAATATTCATATTTCCAAATTTTGTTTCGAAGGTTGAAAACATTTTCTTGTTTTAAAAATTGTTCACAAATTTCAATAATTGTTCATGTTTTAAAATTTTGTTTGGGAATTTAAAGATAAATTCCGTTTCAATAATTGTGCGCAGTTTACGAAAAATGTTCATGTTTTCAAAAAATTTGTCCAATATTTTTAAAAAACATCTAGTTTTCATAAAATGTCTGTGTTCTGAATTTTGCTTTGGAATTTCAAAAAATGTTCCCATTTTAAAATGTTGTGTTTTCAAATTTTGTTCCAGAGTTTCATAAAATGCTCCTGTTTTCCAAAAAAATAGAAATTTCAAAAAGTTCCCGTTTTGAAAAAATGTTCACGTGTTCATTTTTTTCCCGAGTTTGAAAAAATTGTTCATTATTTTCAAAAATAAAATCCCGTTTTTGGATTTTTTTTAAAATCACAAATTAAAAAAGTGTTCACGTTTCATAAAACATTCTTCTTTTTTGGAAACAATTTTTTTGCGTTCGAAATTTAGAAAATACTCGGATCTGCGATGGTTTTGGTTCTTAATTGATTCGCGCAGCAAAATATTCAGATACGGTCGTTAATTCAACTGGCAGCTTGGTCGCCTCCTCCCAGCTCCATTCGCCCACCATTAAAAAAAAAAAAGCTCCACTCGCCTGCGCCGGCATCGCAGCCCCCTCTCCGCCGGCGACTTCGCCCAGCGATTGCGCCGGCTACCCTTGACTCCCGTGAAACCCAGATCCGCTCAAAGGCACTTACTTTCCTCCACCGCATCGACCCGCCGGAAGAAAGGAGTGCGGCCGGCGACCTGAGCCTCCTCGCCCCGGCAGCGGCGAGCCTTCTTCCCCCCTCCCCCGATTCGAATGAGGTGAGCCTTTATCCTTCCTCTTCTCTCCTAATTTCTTCTTCACCTCTTTTCATCTCGCGGGAATAGACCCTAGGCAGCTAGGATTTCCCCCCTAATTCAACTCTACCTACATGTACTTACCCAGCTGAGGGGACTCCAATAGTCCGATAGATGATGGATGCTTCCGAGGAGATTTCCCCACGGTAAGAGCATCCAGTCTCCCCATCCCTTCAGATTGCTCCCCAATTTGTTTCATTTCCAGCAGTACTGTATTTCTTCAGTGTCCTGCAGTTTGTTTGATGCTGATGTTTTTATGCCATATTGGTGGAAGCAATCGGCCCATTGCATTGATGCTTTTGCTTTGTTCGCCGCTCCGATTTTCCAGGCTCCGTCCAGAGAAGAAACCGTGTGCCGATGGCGAATCGCAGCAGCATTCGCCGGCATCCATGGTGCCGGTATCCAAGGTGCTCGACGACGACAACCTCCTCATTGAGATCCTCCTGCGCGTCAGCTTCCCCACCACACTTGTATGCGCCGCCCTCGTCTGCAAGCGCTGGCTCTGCCATGCCTCTGACCCCAAGTTCCTCAGCCTTTTCCGCAAGCGCCACCCGCCTCGCCTCCTTGGCTTCTACATATATATAGGGTCGTCCTGGTTATGGTTGGGCGCCCCCCTGCTCTTCGTCCCGATGCAGCCCCAGCCCCCAGAGCTCGCCCCCTTCATCTGCCGGGTCGCGAGCCATAGCTTCGGCGCCGACAATGACGGATTATGCATCATGGATTGCCGGAATGGCAGCGTCTTAATCAGATGCCGCAGAGGAACTATATTGACACATGGAGTGCACCGCCCACTATGCCCCCAGAGAGACATTGATGTCATCCCACCACTCCCAAGAGCCCAGTACCACGGTCAAAAAAATTTCAATACAATCCTCTCCAAAGAAGAAGGCGGTGTCTTGTCCTACCTGTATATGTTGGCCGAATTTTTCAGCAAGCCAAAAATTTTCAGGGTGCGCGTGTATATGTTGCAAGGGGGTGTCTGGTGCATGCATGCCTCGGCCACGACACAGCTCCCTCGTCTGCTGACGTCACTGGAAGTCGTGCTCGTTGACGAGAAAATCTATATGGCTGACACCTTCAGTGATGAAATTATTGTCTTGGATATGACAACCTCGAGTTTCTCCACAATTCCGCTCCCACAAGGAGTGAATTTTCACTGTGTTCGCACCATCATGTCACGCGCCGGTGATGCTTCTGGTGTATATCTCACCCATATCCATGTCAAGGAGCTACAACTTTGCATCTGGCTCCACAAAGGGGACAACTGGTTGTTGGTTCATACAATTTGTTTGCATCAGATGTGGGATAATTTGAGGATGCTAGATCAGACCCTTGAGGATGAGCATATTAGTTTTACTTGTATAAGCAATGTGGGGGATAATGCTGAATTTGTGTTCTTGGAAATGTGTGGCTGCATTTTCTATCTGGATGTCACAAGCAAGACACTGCGTAAAGTGCATGGGGTGACAGTAAAGGATCGACCGTTCAATGATGTCTATCCTTTTATGATGATTTGGCCACCCAAATTCCCCGCGCCCAAGGATGATCCTGCAAGGTTTGCTATTTTGGCCTTTAGATGGTCTGTATATTCCTTTTGTTGAGGTTACATACTTTTGCAATATGCACTAGTTTGGTATAGCTGTGGTATGGTATTAGTATATGCTTGATTCTTTGGGCCATTTTAACAATACTAACTATGCGATATTAGATAATGCTTCCCTTAAGATGTCTTAAAATCACTTGTGCAATGGGCTAATATTACGTGGTGTTTACGACCATACAAGGTATAGAACATGTATAGGAGCTTGACCTCTGTACTTCATTATCGTGAAATATTATCACAAACCAATCAAGCCTGGAATTTTAACTTCTCATTTCTTAAGTCATTATTTTTGCTGAACCTATGTATGTGATTGTCTTCACTGAAACTTATGCATGAGATTGTAATACTTGTTTTTTTTCGCTGAATGTTGCTTAGTATTTTTTTGCCTTGGACACAAATGGATGTACATTTTACACAACCAGGTATTGTTGAGGTTATACTACAAATGGCTAGTCCAAGCTAACGCTTGATAATTTGGGCTTGTGTGTCAGGCATTTTTCCTTGTATGATTAGATTTTTTGTTTTACTGAAATACAAACTATGAAATGGAAACATGTTGCTCTGCAAATATATATACCATTTAAGCTCTATTGGCTGTAGCTTTTGATAAACTAAAAAAAAAAACCTATTTTGCTGGACAAAGTTAATTTTTTGATTTCTGAGTGTACATAACATTTGACTAACAAATGGTAATAAAATGTTCTGATGCTGAATTACCTCTACTACATCCTGATCCTTCCTCTGTTTCCTTGAACCAGAAATGCCATGTGAAGGAGGATGATATCAGGAAGTTTTTGGATGGTGAGCGACAAGGGTGAGCAGAGAACTGCATTTCCTTGGCTGCAGTTTCACTGTAACTCATAGTGTATTAGTTGAGATGATGTATAACTGGAGCAGGTAGTCCTATCCCTATGGTACCATGCCTACTTGTGACCAACATATTTGGTTTTGTGACGAAAACTCCCTGTATGCATGTTAATTAATAGTTATGTTTTCTGATCCACTTGGGTCATTCAGTCCGATCCACTTGGGTCATTCAGTCCGCTGCTTGCTCTTTTAGTTAGTTGTGGTGTTTGTAACTCTAATTTACCAGGCAAAATAAAACAAAAAACATCTCTTTGAGGCCAGTCTGTCTACTTTACATGGACGGCCATGGCGCTGGCTTCATCATTTTCACTGCAATATCAGTGGCTAGATGGATCATAGGTGTCCTGCTGAAGCTGAAACAAATGTACAGATCTAGTGCACATCATGTTCCAGTAATCCGTTGTGTGTCATTTTAGTGAGTGTTTTGCTATGTCAATTATCTTGTCTAGCATCAAGATCATTGATGCTGATACTGCTGCAGTAGAAAATTTGTCATGATTCCATATTATTTTATCATTCCATGCGGATACAGTGGTAACATAACTGGGGTCACTAACAGTTCTACATTGGCGCCGGCAATTGGCTGATATTATTAATTGAGCAAATTTGAGTGGGACTACACTCTGGATAAGGTCAATTAAGGATGATCTACTCTTTGTAAATGACTTTGAGCTTGCCTCTGGCTCTGCCTCTCCGATTAAGCAGGTGAGAGTTCTTTGTTCTTCTTCCTTGTACGCCATGAATCATTGAACTATGATACCTTCAGTAGTTCTGTATGAGAGTGGTGCTAAGGCAATATTTTTGCAATGCTGCTGATGTTGCTCAGTAACCCCCATCCTGAATCCTTTTGTTTCAGCTTGGAACAGAAATGCCATGTAAAGAACAAGGACATGAGGAAGTTCATGATGAGCCCATATTTCCTCTGTAGCTCGTAGCGGAAACTGTATTGTATTAGAGTTGAGAACCAACATTATCTGCGGATAATGTGCTTCCTAGGATTGTATCCTACCAGCTTTTGTATATCATTTTTATCCGTCTAATTGTTCAAAGAAAATAGTCTTTAGATCCAACTAGTTAATGTAAATGATAATTGGTGATTTGGTCAACTTCATCTAGTGCGGCATTTTGACTGCCGGTACTTACTTTTGGATTTTCATTGTATTTTCTGAACATAATATATATATATATATATATATATATATATATATATATATATATATATATATATATCTAGTATTCAAGTGAGCTCATGCGTAATTGTATTAAAACATGGTGGTCTCCTTCATAAACTCCGCCACACCTGAAAATGATTTCTGCCTCCGTGGTTGCTCTACAGAGATGGCAATTAATTAATGCTAAGTCCATCCCAACTATTTGATTAATTAATTAATTAATTGCAATGAATATGCTTAATCTACTCACGCATATATGTTATTTTATGGTTTTCACAATCAAATATACTCCTCCTTTTGGTAGTAGTAGCTTTGGCCTGTTGGTGAAAGATGGAAATCCTCTTCTCCGAGCCACCAACTATCAAATTTCAAACTGAGATTGGTAGTAGTAGCCACCCATGTCCATCAATTTTTGAACTTAAAACTGAGATTGGGATCGCAGTAAGTTGAAGCAACTAATGGAAGCTAAAATATGATCATGATCATTAGTAATTAGGCAAGTGATTGCACAATTGCGCATGGGCTAGACACAGATCAAGGACTCGAGGTGATCCTGGATGGACGCGGCTTGTCTGCCGTGAAGAAGGCACGGCAGAACTGCCGTGGAGCATAATCTCAGCCGTTCTTATCTCATCAAGCTGATCCAACGAACAGCAAAACAACCCGTCCATATATGCATGCAGGGACGCGCCAAGTCTCTCTTCCCTTCTACTCTGTGAGTATTTCCGAGCAACAGAGCTGACGCAGAAAGGAAAAATAGAGCATAGTCGAACGCCCGGCAACGCCGTGGCTGTCCGACGACGCACTGCCACCGCCGTCGGACTTGTCACCGTCTCGTCGCTCTAGACGGCAAGGGAGCAAAACTGACGACCTCAAGCAGAACGCCGGCCTAAAGTTCAGACTATGAGCAAGCCTGAAACACACACAAAGAGAACCAGGAGTACAAAACAAAGCCACCTTGGCTGCTACTAAACGCTCATCTCATTCCTTAATCAACACATAGTCAGAGATACAATTTTCAATCAACAAACGTCAAAGTGTTGATGCAAATTTTGCACTGGAGCATCACAGAGTCACAGACGGATTACTACGCCATGTCCCAAAAGGCCAAATTGCAAATGCTTGTTTTAGAGGATTTCTAAATTTCTAAACACACAAATCCTGGAGCCACACCAAACACTTCTTAAAACTTCATCTTAAAATCTTTGCATGATCAAAAGATATATTCGGCATCAATGTCTTCAATACTAGAAGCCTGCATTTTAAAGAACATTTGATATCTTAACACCAATGCATTATTGACTTTAGCAAAACTTGATATCTCAACACACTTGCACATGGAACATGCCGTCAATAGATCGGTGAAGCTTCGGAACCCAGAACCTCGGGAATTATTATTCTGATTTTGTGTATTTGTGCTCCCACTTTCTTGTTGCTGGGAACCCAACATTTAAGTAAGTCTCTTGTTTCAGAAAACTTCAACATTCAAGTAAGTCTCTTGTTGCATATAATAAAGAACATACCTTAGGTAACTCTTGTGCTTTCACAACTTCAGCTTGTTCTTTCTTCTTCTTCCCCTTGTGGAATTTGTCAAGCCAACTTAGTTTCTCTTTTTTGTTTTCTTCCGAGGATATTTTTTCTTTAGGCGCGCAGAAGCTAAATGTTCATTAGATTTTTCCGCTATTACTTGTGTATCACATCCCTTATCAGGGTTACTTTCATTTCCAAGTTGCAGCTTGGCAGCAATAACCTTACCAACACTATCGAGCGCATCATCTAGTAAAACACAACATTATTCAGATCTAGATGCTGGAGTGGCCAAATTTACGAACTTGTGCGAGAGATATTTGTAGCGAAGAACAGCAGCCAACATTGGATTCTCAACAACATTTCGTCCACTTCTATCTTGAACAGTTCCAGACCGTGCTTCTCAAGTCCATCGCTTCAAAATATAATGCGCTGGTAGTAACTTAATGTTCATCAAATCAAGAATTCGAAGAGCATGCGCACATAATATCCCTATTCTCTCAAATTGTCCACAACTACAAAAAGCTGTTTGCTCCAATGAATTAGCAATGACTTTGCATTCCTCTTCAAAGGTTGGCGCTTCAAAAGGAGTACTAATAGTTACTGCAAATTCATACTCCACATTCAATTGTTTAGTGCAAGCTGCAATGGATCTCTCATATTCTTTTTGGAAACATTCAAATATGTCCGGAGTGTAAACTTGGCTTGCTTGGACCAGCATGGGTGTTCTCATTTTGACCCTAGGTACTAGCTCCCTTGACTCATACTCCGAACTCAACTCAATGTCTCGTTTCCCTTGCACAACCCTTTCAAAATGCTTGAAAAAACGGATCACGTCAAGATCTGATTTCAAATGGTGCGTGAGGTCATTGTTCAAACTTTCACTTAGTTGTGTACTTCGCATCCCCAAGGTGAATGCATCCTTCATATAACATGCAGCCCACTTCTCTTTTACCTTATAAATGCTATTTGACCAAGTTTGTTTCTCTACTTTAGTTCTCATGGTGTGAAAAGCTTCCTCAAAATTTTCCAGCTCTTCGTACTCGAACACACAAGCACTAAAGTCTGCAAGAATATTTGATCCTTCCTTTTCCTTGTCCTCTTCATTTTCTTTGTCCTTATCCTTGTCCTTGTCCTTGCGACAAGATAAATGTTTAACGGCATTTTGCATTATGTGAAAAGTGCATAGCCCATGTCGTGCTGCTGAAAACACACTCTCCACTGCATTTCCCATTGCAGTGTCTTGATCGGTATATATGGTCTTGGGCTGCTTCTGATTGTGTATTGACAGAAAAGTTTCAAAAAGCCATCTAAAAGATTCAAACGTTTCATCATACAGAAGACAAGCACCAAAAATAACAGTTTCTCTGAAATGATTGAACCCAACAAATACGCCAAACGGCTGATGCTCCTTGTTTGTTCCAAATGTGGTGTGAAAAGTTAAAACGTCACCGAAATGAGCATAGTCAATTATCATTCTTGCATCAGCCCAGAATATATTTGTGATCTGTTCTTCACAATCATGTTGTATGTCATATTGAAATGATGGATTTTCTCAGATTTTATCCTGGAAATATTTCAAGATACTTCCTGCTTCACCATATTTTAGTTCCCTTTGGCGCTTAGTATGCAAGTATTTTTTGTGATCCCGTTGAATGTAGCCAAGGATGGATGATCCGCCAACTCGCCGGCAAGCTGATTCATGTGCAGCTTTTGGTCCAATACCTGAATCATCGGCAATTTCAATCTCAAACGCTTGAATTTCAGTTATCTTTCACTGTGAGGGCATGAGGCGGCATGTTTCTTGCAACTGCAACATGTGATTGTGTTCAAGAACAAGATCAAAAACTTTGTAATTACCATTTTCCCGATCTATTGTGAGACCCATACGAGCTTGGTAACCAGTCCTAATTTCTGCTCGAGGTTGCTTAATATGCTTATCTCTTTTGTCTTTTCCTCGACGACCCTCTTTACGACACACAAATCTGCATGAAGTGATTGTTCCATCAAATTTGCTCGGATTTGAGCACCTTTTCCTAACACCAAACCCAACTCTGCCACCATAATGCCCCCAAAAAATCCAAGCCTCATCCAAACTGCTAAACTTCATGCCAATGTGTGGTATCCAGCTTGGTACATCATTTCTGTAAAATAGCCAACACCAGACAATGGTTAGGAGATTGGACACAATTGTTTCGTCTAAAACATAAAGAGGATTATGTTGCTGTTGCTGTAATGCTTCTCACTTATCCAATTGAAGCAGAGGTCTGGTTTTCCTCGTCGATTTGTTGGTTCTCCATGCTACAGAAGCTCACTTGGGTGGATTGCACAAAATCAGCAGCGATTAAACAGAATTCAGAGTGATGTAGAAAAGATAAGAAGATGAGGGTGAAGGTGGACTGTGGCCGACGGCAAACAAGATCGTGGATTATGTTTTACCTTCAAGAATATGGAGAGCGTGAGGGTTAATGGAGGGAGGCAGCGGCGTTCGGATGCTGTCGGCCACGGCAGCCCGCCGTCTTCCGAGTTGATCGCTGTTTGTAGCGACGACCCGCCGTCTTCAGCGATGATCGCCGGCGGCCACGGCGGCGCGCCAGTGGATGATCGTCTTCGTCTCTCCGCGCCCAGCCGAGAACCTGACTTTTGGCGCCAGAATACGAGCTGGCGGCTGCTTTTTGGCGCCAGCGAAAGAAAGAAAGGAGAGATTTGGCGTGCGCCCTGCGTGCGTACGTGGACGGGGCTGTTTTGCTGTTCGTTGGATCAGCTTGATGAGACAAGAACAGCTGAGATTATGCTCCACGGCAGTTCTGCCGTGCCTTCTTCACGGCAGACGAGACTAGAGCAGAAAACTTATTATTATTATTTTTTGCGGGGAGCAGAAAACTTATTTAGACCAAGTGTAGTTCTCTGGACCAGAAAATCCCATATCAAACAGAGCACAAAGCTGAACTTAAGCGGCATGTACAGAATATAATTCACGTTAAGGCCTCCTTTGATTTGTAGGAATTTCGCAGGAATGCTATAGGATAGGATTTGCAAAAGAAAATTTTCTTTGAAGCCCTTTGGTTTGTAGGAATGGATTCCTATTCCTGTGTAGGATAGGTGTAGGATAGGAATCAATTCTTTACATTTTGGAGGAAAAAAACATTAGCTGGGACTTAATGGAAAAATTCCTATCCTATGCATCAAATAACATCTCTTTATTGATAGGAATTGAGATGCATGTCATTTCACTTCTTATGATTTTTCTATTTCTATAACATTTATATCCTTTGAACGAACCAAAGGAGGCCTAACATAATTCCCCACACAGAAGACTGATTTACCTAGATTATCGTACATAGAACTAGTATAATATGGCTCCGAATCTCCTGCTGGCAATCACACCCGCACACACTAGGCGAAAACTAACCCTTGGCGCTACTTGAACACCCCCGAAGCTAGCTAGGATAACATAAGAACTACTGTAGCAAACTAGGTAGAGACCTGCACTTCCTTCGACGTTGTTTTCTCACATCTCAAACAGGTCTTGTCCTTAAACACTACCACCATAGCACTTTCATAATGGTGGTCGATGAAGTTCGCCGGCTTACCGTCCGGAAGGTGCTGTTGCCGGCGGCAGCAGAGAACGCACGGACGCGCCATCACATCCCCCACCGCGCGCGCCCTTCGTTCCTCCTCTCGAGCCGGTACGGCCCCCGCCTGTTGCGCCTCCCAAGAGCTTGCCATTACCGCCGGCGCCCTTGCCCTTGCCCCTTGCCGCCACCGGCGGTGGCCGCCATGTTCACGCTCAGCTTCTTGTTGTAGTCCTTCCCCATGAGCGGAGTACCACGCCACGCGCTCGATCTCGATCCGTGACTCTGCGTCCTTGTTGTTTCGATCGCTTGGTTTGGGGTGCGACATCCGCGGAGGCATGGATGCGGTTACCTATTAGGCCCCGCTTGGAATAGGGGTAAATTTATACACCCGTATTACTTTTACAAGTTTATATCACTAGGCATGTGTGATTTCCATCCGGAAATGAAAACGACACGTACATGGATCTAAGCAGACACGCACAGCCCCTCCGTTTTTGGTCTATATATAGTCAAGGTTTTGGTTACCGGTCGAAATTTTAAGACTTTCCATGGTTACCGCATATTTCCGTACCCCTCAGTAAATCGTCATACCGAGTAAAAAATACCAGTTTTTTGAAATTTTTGAATTTAAACACTCGATTTACAGTAAAGTACGTAGGATCTAATTAATGCCATGAGAGTTGGTTCTCGCATGTTGGTAGCAACCTAGTTCCTGTTTTGAGAGGTCTCTGGTTCGAATATTCGTTCATTCACTTATTTGAATTCAAAATTCAACTATAAAATTCGTTCGAAATATTCTCGATATTTCTTGGTAACCGTGGTAACCACATTTACCCGCCTCCCTGGGTAAAATTGCCTCATTCGGTAATCAAAACCTTGTATATAGTACAGTTTTTTGTTTTGCGAGAAAAACTTCTGATCTATTCATTAACTGGCAAGGTAGAAGAAAGAACACCAAAAGTAAAAGTTACATTCAGATCCATAGACCATCTAGCGACGACTATAAGCACTGGAGCGAGTCGAAGGTGTGACATTCATCGCCCCTCCATCACCAGAGTCAGTCAAACCTTATTATAGTAGACAGTCGGAAAATCGTCGTGCTAAGGCCCTAGGGGACCATCGCACCAGAACAACAACCACAACCGATAATGTGAAGCATGGATTGGAAGGATCCAACCTGTATAGTCACGAACATAGAGGAACGAAGAGTCAATTCAAGCAGATCCACCGAAGACAAACGCCGATTGAATCCCACGAGATCCGTCGAGAGAAACCTCCACACACCCTCCGATGACCCTAGGAGCACCAAAGGGAGAGGGCGCTAGAAAGAACCTCATTCCATCTTCAGTAAACCGCTGCCGCGTCGCCTTTCTAAGCATGATACAAACTCGAGCAGAACAATACAAAAATAAAAAGGAAGCCCTCCCGCCGGCAAAGACCAGGATTCACGGCGCCTCCATGGCCCTAAGGCCACACGAGATGAGGTAGGCCAGTGGCAGTGCTGCGGGAGGCAGTGGAAACCCTAGCGTGGGCGCCCTTGTGTGGGTAGGAGCGAAGCGGATCCACTAAAATTAATTGTAAAACTGAGATTAAACTTATTATTTTTGCACTCCCTATGTTACAGAAAGGAGAATCAAGATCTTTTGTCTATATGATACAAGTGTTAGTACCAAATTCACTCCTTAGGATTCACCATGTTTGTCGTGAATAGGTGGACAACTTGCCCCCCATTGACGATGGTGATGACGAAGAAAAGCGGCAACGCGGATGGAGTGCAAAGGCCATGTGAGGATTTGTTTGTCTCATTGCGACGCATAGGCTCTTCTGCTTATATCAAACAAGGGAATATTTCGTCCCATGAATAATCCCAAGACAGACTCCCTCATGCAAACTAAGCTATTTCTCCTCCCAATTCCTATTTTCTATCCTCCTCCTAGTTACAGTTGAATAGACCAAGTTTGATCATTTGGCAAGCAATCAAGCTATGAGTACCAAAATTTAAAAAACCCGGCAGCTAGGCGCTGGTCGGCCAACAAAAATTTCGGTCGATCGGGCACCAGGCGTACAATCAAAGCCATTAGGTCCGCGCGATCCCCCTCTTCCACCCCTGCGCCTTCTTCTCTAAAGAAACAAACCCCCATCGCGTCGTCATGGACGAGTGACACACCCGCCCTCAAAGCAACGCTAGGCGCGTCTCGCCAGTCACTACTATCGCTGTCGATTGCCGCCCCTCACCCTGTCGTCTCTTGTGTTTCTCGTCGGCTCCGCACATGCAGCGGCATGCCCCCATGGTTGTAGCTCCCCCTAGTGACGGTCCCAACTCCTGGGCCAGTAGCCGCAGCTTCCGGTGGAGACGGTCACCGGTCGGAGCACCTCCGGCGACGCCCTCGCAAAAAAATGTACTCTCCATTAGGTGCCAACAACAACAAAAAAAGTCAGACAATTGTTGCAAAAAAGTGTATTGGTTCCAGCAAAAACTAGCTCGCCGATGCCGCATGTTGTCGCCATTGTAGCAAAATTGTTAACTGGTTGTAGCTTCCGCAATGTAGATAAACAACATCGACGTTGGCCGGCTTCTACGTATGGTGACAACAAACCCTGTCGCTGCTGGTAGCAAAAAACCGCATGGTTTGCAGCAAAAAAAAAACGTTGTCGCGCATCGTTGGGGTCATATCATCTTCACAAATGATGTAGCAAAAAAAATGTGTTGCCGGTAGTAGCAAATGAAGCCGCCGGTTGTAGCATAACACTAGTTCCAGCAAACAAAAACAACGACAAAATCTAGTAGTTGGTTCCACCAAAAAGGTTTATTGGTTGAAGCATCCCTCACTGCCGGATGTAGCATATCCCGTGGCCGGCTGCAACACTCTATAAAGAAAAAACGAAGCTGTGTATGGGCACATCCATAAAGACTATTGCATCATCGTGAGCGTCGACCTCACAGCGGTGTGTGTGAGGGGATGGAGGACAACAACTATTGGGAAAAAGAACGGCACCGCCACCCCATGCAGAAACCATGAGGAGGCTCGGTCGTGAGGTGGCTGACATGCAGCACTGCCATCCCCACGCAGAAACCAGCAGCCTGCGGTAGTTCGTTGCGGGAGAGAAAAGGACGTGAAAAGGAGCAGCAATGGACCGTATCTCTTTTTAGGCAAATGGACCGTAGATGGAAATGGAAGAAGAAGAAGATATTAAAAAATATGATCCATGGGCTAGCATCTCAAGACATATTTTTATAGAAACCCACCCGAATGAGGAACCAGAAATTCATTCAATCCCGACGGGATTCGAACCCTGGCAGCCACCTGGTCCAGTCCCAGTCCAGCGGCACCCGAGAAATAAAACGGTTCATTGGATTTGCCTTGATCCAACACCGCTCGCGCGGCCGGCCGAAGCTATCGTTGGATCTGCCTCGGTCGGCCGAAGTTTCGACGGCCTGCCAAACGTTTCCCTTTCAAAAGACCATCTCCAGAATTTATGAACAAGCTCCCTACTCCGATAACACTACCAATGCTTGGCTCATATGCTAGCTCATTTTAATTACTGTAATAAGATTTTATTTAGTTGGTTGGGCGAGCCCCTTGACTTTATTGTCAGTAAACTTTTAGATGATATAAACATTTTTTTAACTTTTAATAAAACTAGTCATGATGGCCTTTCCTTAAAAAAAATACTTAACCAAAAATCTATTTTGTAAATTTAAAATAGTAGCTTCCCATGTTCTTTTGAAGAAATGACGGTAATATTTACTGATATAAAACTGAGACTAGACTAGTAGTAGCTCCCTGTGTCCGGAAATTCACAGGAGCACATAAGTGCGGAGGGGCATTCATCTGCCAAGCTCTGCCACCTGCTCGACTTTTCTCGCAATTTGTGAAGTAGATGAATCGACTTTTCTCGCAATTTGTGAAGTAGATGAATCCGCACGACAGCACAATAAAAAAGAAAAATCCTTAAAAAGCTTTAAGTTTCAACAATGAACCTTACGGTTTTTTTTCAACAAGTTTCAGAGATATAATTTTAAGCAATATTTTCTGTTGGTCGTAAACAAAAAATAATTGATTTTTATCATCACTCATACTAAGTTTAAAACAATAAAACATAACATATTTTTTCAAAAATCATCAAAATATGTTTAAAATGAATCTTAGTGGTAAGTTTCCAGATTTTCACTGGATATTCCACCTTTTTGAAAAATCATCAAAATATATTTAAAATGGATCTTATCTGAAAGCGCGAGTTGCAAGAAACATGAATATGAAAACATAGCTTAATCTAAATTTATTGTAAAGAAATAAAACTTTAAAAATCAGAAGCCAAAATAAAAACTGGCACCAGGACCCTGAGTGCCCCTGCACTTGTGTGTCGTAAATCCTCGTCTCCCTGCGCCCATCAATTTTCATCAATTTTTGATTTTTAAAACTGAGTTCGGGATGACTGACTGTAAGTCAAATAAGTACGGAGTCTAAATAGGAGCACGATCACTTGAGACAACGAAGTTTTTTTTTTTTTTTTTTTTTTTGAGAACGCAAAGCTTCATTACTCAACAGTGATGAGGCAAATCGCCCACAACACAAATGCCCACTTGGGCAGGTACATCGGTCTCCCACTCCATAAAATGGTTTGGTTCACAAAAGCGGCCCGACTTGGTGAGCTCATGAGCTACCGAATTAGCATTACTCCTACAAACTGAAATAATAAAGTTGGAGAACCATAATTTCAGTTGGAGCTTCATGTCCTCAATAACCGACGCATAGGTGGAGGATGTTGGGGAACGTAGTAATTTTAAAAAAAATTCTACGCACACGCAAGATCATGGTGATGCACAACAACGAGAGGGGAGAGTATTGTCTACGTACCCTTGTAGACCGGAAGCGGAAGCGTTATAACAACACGGTTGATGTAGTCGTACGTCTTCACGGCCCGACCGATCAAGCACCGAAACTACGACACCTCCGAGTTTTTGCACACGTTCAGCTCGATGACGATCCCCGGACTCCGATCAAGCAAAGTGTTGGGGATGAGTTCTGTTAGCACGACGGCGTGGTGACGATCTTGATGTTCTACCGTCGCAGGGCTTCGCCTAAGCACCGCTACAATATTATCGAGGATTATGGTGGAGGGGGGCACCGCACACGGCTAAGAGATCAATGATCAATTGTTGTCCCTCTGGGGTGCCCCCCTGCCCCTGTATATAAAGGAGTGGAGGAGGGGGCCGGCCAAGGAGGGTGGCGCGCCCAAGGGGGGGAGTCCAACTCCCACCAGGAGTAGGACTCCCCCTTTTCCTATTAGGAGTAGGAGAGGGAAGGAAGAGGAAGGAAAGGGGGGGGGGGCCCTCCCAATTCGGATTGGGCTTGGGGGGGGGGACGCCCCCTCCCTTGCTCTTTTCCCCTCCTTTCCACTAAGGCCCAATAAGGCCCATATACCTCCTGGGGGGTTCCGATAACCTCCCGGTGATCCAGTATTGTCCCAATCTTACCCGGAACCTTTCCGATTTCCAAATATAGTCGTCCAATATATCGATCTTTATGTCTCGACCATTTCGAGACTCCTCGTCAAGTCCGTGATCACATCCGGGAGTCCGAACAACCTTCGGTACATCAAAATATATAAACTCATAATGAAACTGTCATCGTAACGTTAAGCGTGCGGACCCTATGGGTTTGAGAACAATGTAGACATGACCGAGACACGTCTCCGGTCAATAACCAATAGCCGAACCTGGATGCTCATATTGGCTCCTACATATTCTACGAAGATCTTTATCGGTCAGACCGCATAACAACATATGTTGTTCCCTTTGTCATCGGTATGTTACTTGCCCGAGATTCGATCGTCGGTATCTCAATACCTAGTTCAATCTCGTTACCGGCAAGTCTCTTTACTCGTTCTGTAATACATCATCTTGCAACTAACTTATTAGTTGCATTGCTTGCAAGGCTTAAGTGATGTGTATTACCGAGAGGGCCCAGAGATACCTCTCCGACAATCGGAGCGACAAATCCTAATCTCGAAATACGCCAACTCAACATGTACCTTTGGAGACACTTGTAGAGCACCTTTATAATCACTCAGTTACGTTGTGACGTTTGGTAGCACACAAAGTGTTCCTCCGGTAAACGGGAGTTGCATAATCTCATAGTCATAGGAACATGTATAAGTCATGAAGAAAGCAATAGTAACATAGTAAACGCTTGGGTGCTAAGCTAATGGAATGGGTCATGTCAATCACATCATTCTCCTAATGATGTGATCCGTTAATCAAATGACAACTCATGTCTATGGTTAGGAAACATAACCATCTTCGATTAACGAGCTAGTCAAGTAGAGGCATATTAGTGACACTTTGTTTGTCTATGTATTCACACAAGTATTATGTTTCCGGTTAATACAATTCTAGCATGAATAATAAACATTTATCATGATATAAGGAAATAAATAATAACTTTATTATTGCCTCTAGGGCATATTTCCTTCAGTCTCCCACTTGCACTAGAGTCAATAATCTAGATTACACAGTAATGATTCTAACACCCATGGAGCCTTGGTGCTGATCATGTTTTGCTCGTGGAAGAGGCTTAGTCAATGGGTCTGCTACATTCAGATCCATATGTATCTTGCAAATCTCTATGTCTCCCACCTGGACTAGATCCCGGATGGAATTGAAGCGTCTCTTGATGTGCTTGGTTCTCTTGTGAAATCTGGATTCCTTTGCCAAGGCAATTGCACCAGTATTGTCAGAAAAGATTTTCATTGGACCCGATGCACTAGGTATGACACCTAGATCGGATATGAACTCCTTCATCTAGACTCCTTCGTTTGCTGCTTCCGAAGCTGCTATGTACTCTGCTTTACATGTAGATCCCGCCACGACGCTTTGTTTAGAACTGCACCAACTGACAGCTCCACCGTTTAATGTAAATACGTATCCGATTTGCGATTTAGAATCGTCCGGATCAGTGTCAAAGCTTGCATCAACGTAACCATTTACGATGAGCTCTTTGTCACCTCCATATACGAGAAACATATCCTTAGTCCTTTTCAGGTATTTCAGGATGTTCTTGACCGCTGTCCAGTGATCCACTCCTGGATTATTTTGGTACCTCCCTGCTAGACTTATAGCAAGTCACACATCAGGTCTGGTACACAGCATTGCATACATGATAGAGCCTATGGCTGAAGCATAGGGAACATCTTTCATTTTCTCTCTATCTTCTGCAGTGGTCGGGCATTGAGTCTTATTCAACTTCACACCTTGTAACACAGGCAAGAATCCTTTCTTTGCTTGATCCATTTTGAACTTCTTCAAAACTTTGTCAAGGTATGTGCTTTGTGAAAGTCCAATTAAGCGACTTGATCTATCTCTATAGATCTTAATGCCCAATATGTAAGCAGCTTCACCGAGGTCTTTCAATGAAAAACTCTTATTCAAGTATCCCTTTATGCTATCCAGAAATTCTATATCATTTTCGATTAGCAATATGTCATCCACATATAATATCAGAAATGCTATAGAGCTCCCACTCACTTTGTTGTAAATACAGGCTTCTCCAAAAGTCTGTACAAAACCAAATGCTTTGATCACACTATCAAAACGTTTATTCCAACTCCGAGATGCTTGCACCAGTCCATAAATGGATCGCTGGAGGTTGCACACTTTGTTAGCTCCTTTTGGATCGACAAAACCTTCCGACTGCATCATATACAACTCTTCTTCCAGAAATCCATTCAGGAATGCAGTTCTGACATCCATCTGCCAAATTTCATAATCATAAAATGTGGCAATTGCTAACATGATTCGGACAGACTTAAGCATCGCTACGGGTGAGAAGGTCTCATTGTAGTCAATTCCTTGAACTTGTCGAAAACCTTTTGCGACAAGTCGAGCTTTGTAGACAGTAACATTACCGTCAGCGTCAGTCTTCTTCTTGAAGATCCATTTATTTTCAATTGCTTGCGATCATTGGGCAAGTCAACCAAAGTCCACACTTTGTTCTCATACATGGATCCCATCTCAGATTTCATGGCTTCAAGCCATTTTGCGGAATCTGGGCATACCATTGCTTCTTCATAGTTCGTAGGTTCATCATGATCTAGTAGCATGACTTCCAGAACAGGATTACCGTACCACTCTAGTGCGGATCTTACTCTGGTTGATCTACGAGGTTCAGTAGTAACTTGTTCTGAAGTTTCATGATCATCATCATTAGCTTCCTCACTAATTGGTGTAGGTGTCACAGAAACCGGTTTCTGTGATGTACTACTTTCCAATAAGGGAGCAGGTACAGTTACCTCATCAAGTTCTACTTTCCTCCCACTCACTTCTTTCGAGAGAAACTCCTTCTCTAGAAAGGATCCATTCTTAGCAACAAATGTCTTGCCTTCGGATCTTTGATAGAAGGTGTACCCAACAGTCTCCTATGAAGACACATTTCTCCGATTTAGGTTCGAGCTTATCAGGTTGAAGCTTTTTCACATAAGCATCGCAGCCCCAACCTTTCAGAAACGATAACTTTGGTTTCTTGCCAAACCATAGTTCATAAGGCGTCGTCTCAACGGATTTTGATGGTGCCCTATTTAATGTGAATGCGGCCGTCTCTAAAGCATAACCCCAAAACAATAGCGGTAAATCTGTAAGAGACATCATAGATTGCACCATATCAAGTAAAGTACGATTACGACGTTCGGACACACCATTACGCTGTGGTGTTCCGGGTGGCGTGAGTTGCGAAACTATTCCGCATTGTTTCAAATGTAAACCAAACTCGTAACTCAAATATTCTCCTCCACGATCAGATCGTAGAAACTTTATTTTCTTGTTACGATGACTTTCAACTTTACTCTGAAATTCTTTGAACTTTTCAAATGTTTCAGACTTATGTTTCATTAAGTAGATATACCCATATCTGCTTAAATCATCTGTGAAGGTGAGAAAATAACGATATCTGCCACGAGCTTCAACATTCATTGGACCACATACATCTGTATGTATGATTTCCAACAAATCTGTTGCTCTCTCCATAGTACTGCAGAACGGCGTTTTAGTCATTTTGCCCATGAGGCACGGTTCGCAAGTACCAAGTGATTCATAATCAAGTGGTTCCAAAAGTCCATCAGTATGGAGTTTCTTCATGCGCTTTACACCGATATGACCTAAACGGCAGTGCCACAAATAAGTTGCACTATCATTATCAACTCTGCATCTTTTGGCTTCAACATTATGAATATGTGTATCAGTACTATCGAGATTCATCAAAAATAGACCACTCTTCAAGGGTGCATGACCATAAAAGATATTACTCATATAAATAGAACAACCATTATTCTCTGATTTAAATGAATAACCGTCTCGCATCAAACAAGATCCAGATATAATATTCATGCTCAACGCTGGCACCAAATAACAATTATTTAGGTCTAATACTAATCCCGAAGGTAGATGTAGAGGTAGCGTGCCGACCGCGATCACATCGACTTTGGAACCATTTCCCACGCGCATCGTCACCTCGTCCTTCCCTAGTGTTCGCTTAATCCGTAGTCCCTGTTTCGAGTTGCAAATATTAGCAACAGAACCAGTATCAAATACCCAGGTGCTACTGCGAGCTCTAGTAAGGTACACATCAATAACATGTATATCACATATACCTTTGTTCACCTTGCCATCCTTCTTATCCGCCAAATACTTGGGGCAGTTCCGCTTCCAGTGACCAGTCTGCCTGCAGTAGAAGCATTCAGTTTCAGGCTTAGATCCAGACTTGGGTTTCTTCTAATGAGCAGCAATTTGCTTGCTGTTCTTCTTGAAGTTCCCCTTCTTCTTCCCCTTGCCCTTTTTCTTGAAACTAGTGGTCTTGTTGACCATCAACACTTGATGCTCCTTCTTGATTTCTACCTCCGCAGCTTTTAGCATTGCGAAGAGCTCGGGAATTGTCTTATCCATCCCTTGCATATTATAGTTCATCACGAAGCTCTTGTAGCTAGGTGGAAGTGATTGGAGAATTCTGTCAATGACGCAATCATCCGGAAGATTAACTCCCAGTTGAATCAAGTGATTATTATACCCAGACATTTTGAGTATATGCTCACTAACAGAACTGTTCTCCTCCATCTTGTAGCTATAGAACTTATTGGAGACTTCATATTTCTCAATCCGGGCATTTGCTTGAAATATTAGCTTCAACTCCTGGAACATCTCATATGCTCCATGACGTTCAAAACGTCGTTGAAGACCCGATTCTAAGCCATAAAGCATGGCACATTGAACTATCGAGTAGTCATCAGCTTTGCTCTGCCAGACGTTCTTAACGTCATCAGTTGCATCAGCAGCAGGCCTGGCACCCAGCGGTGCTTCCAGGACGTAATTCTTCTGCGCAGCAATGAGGATAATCCTCAAGTTACGGACCCAGTCCGTATAATTGCTACCATCATCTTTCAACTTTGCTTCCTCAAGGAACACATTAAAATTCAACAGAACAACAGCACGGGCCATCTATCTACAATCAAACATAAACAAGCAAGATACTATCAGGTACTAAGTTCATGATAAATTTAAGTTCAATTAATCATATTACTTAAGAACACCCACTTAGAAAGACATCCCTCTAATCTTCTAAGTGATCACGTGATCCAAATCAACTAAACCATAACCGATCATCACATGAAATGGAGTAGTTTTCAATGGTGAACATCACTATGTTGATCATATCCACTATATGATTCACGCTCGACCTTTCGGTCTCAGTGTTCCGAGGCCATATTTGCATATGCTAGGCTCGTCAAGTTTAACCTGATTATTCTGCGTGTGCAAAACTGGCTTGCACCCGTTGTAGATGGACGTAGAGCTTATCACACCCGATCATCACATGGTGTCTGGGCACGACGAACTTTGGCAACGGTGCATACTCAGGGAGAACACTTTTATCTTGAAATTTAATGAGAGATCATCTTATAATGCTACCGTCAATCAAAGCAAGATAAGATGCATAAAAGATAAACATCACATGTAATCAATATAAGTGATATGATATGGCCATCATCATCTTATGCTTGTGATCTCCATCTTCGAAGCATCATCATGATCACCATCGTCACCGGCGCGACACCTTGATCTCCATCGTAGCATCGCTGTCGTCTCGCCAATCTTATGCTTCTACGACTATCGCTACCGCTTAGTGATAAAGTAAAGCATTACAGGGCGATTGCATTGCATACAATAAAGCGACAACCATATGGCTCCTGCCAGTTGCCGATAACTTGGTTACAAAACATGATCATCTCATACAATAAAATTTAGTATCATGCCTTGACCATATCACATCACAACATGCCCTGCAAAAACAAGTTAGACGTCCTCTACTTTGTTTGTTGCAAGTTTTACGTGGCTGCTACGGGCTTAGCAAGAACCAATCTTACCTACGCATCAAAAACCACAACGATAGTTTGTCAAGTTGGTGCTGTTTTATTCTTCGCAAGGACCGGGCGTAGCCACACTCGGTTCAACTAAAGTTGGAGAAACTGACACCCGCCAGCCACCTGTGTGCAAAGAACGTCGGTAGAACCAGTCTCGCGTAAGCGTACGCGTAATGTCGGTCCGGACCGTTTCAACCAACAATACCGCCGAACCAAAGTATGACATGCTGGTAAGCAGTATGACTTATACGCCCACAACTCACTTGTGTTCTACTCGTGCATATAACATCAACACATAAAACCTAAGCTCGGATGCCACTGTTGGGGAACATAGTAATTTCAAAAAATTTCCTACGCAGACGCAAGATCATGGTGATGCACAGCAACGAGAGAGTGTTGTCTACGTACCCTCGTAGACCGGAAGCAGAAGCGTTATAACAACGCGGTTGATGTAGTCGTACGTCTTCACGGCCCGACCGATCAAGCACCGAAACTACGGACCTCCGAGTTTTTGCACACGTTCAGCTCGATGACAATCCCCGGACTCCGATCCAGCAAAGTGTCGGGGATGAGTTCTGTCAGCACGACGGTGTGGTGACGATCTTGATGTTCTACCGTCGCAGGGCTTCGCCTAAGCACCGCTACAATATCATCGAGGATTATGGTGGAGGGGGGCACCGCACACGGCTAAGAGATTAATGATCAATTGTTGTCCCTCTAGGGTGCCCCCCCTGCCCCTGTATATAAAGGAGTGGAGAAGGGGGCCGGCCAAGGAGGGTGGCGCGCCCAAGGGGGGGTAGGCCAACTCCCACCGGGAGTAGGACTCCCCTTTTTCCTATTAGGAGTAGGAGAGGGAAGGAAGAGGAAGGAGGGGGGGGGAAGGAAAGGGGGCCCAACCCCCCTCCCAATTCGGATTGGGCTTTGGGGGGGGGCGCCCCCTCCCTTGCTCCTTTCCCCTCCTTTCCACTAAGGCCCAATAAGGCCCATATACCTCCCGGGGGGTTCCGATAACCTCCTGGTGATCCGGTATTGTCCCAATCTTACCCGGAACCTTTCCGGTGTCCAAATTGTTGGAAATATGCCCTAGAGGCAATAATAAAAGGATTATTATTATATTTCCTTGTTCACGATAATTGTCTTTTATTCATGCTATAATTTTGTTATCCGGAAATCGTAATACATGTGTGAATACACAGACACCAACATGTCCCTAGTAAGCCTCTAGTTGACTAGCTCGTTGATCAACAGATAGTCATGGTTTCCTGACTATGGACATTGGATGTCATTGATAACGAGATCACATCATTAGGAGAATGATGTGATGGACAAGACCCAATCCTAAACATAGCACAAGATCGTATAGTTCGTTTGCTAGAGTTTTCCAATGTCAAGTATCTTTTCCTTAGACCATGAGATCGTGTAACTCCCGGATACCGTAGGAGTGCTTTGGGTGTACCAAACGTCACAACGTAACTGGGTGACTATAAAGGTATACTACGGGTATCTCCGAAAGTGTCTGTTGGGTTGACACGGATCAAGACTGGGATTTGTCACTCCGTATGACGGAGAGGTATCACTGGGCCCACTCGGTAATGCATCATCATAATGAGCTCAAAGTGACCAAGTGTCTGGTCACGGGATCATGCATTACGGTACGAGTAAAGTGACTTGCCGGTAACGAGATTGAACGAGGTATTGGGATACCGACGATCGAATCTCGGGCAAGTAACATACCGATTGACGAAGGGAATTGTATACGGGGTTGCTTGAATCCTCGACATCGTGGTTCATCCGATGAAATCATCGAGGAGCATGTGGGAGCCAACATGGGTATCCAGATCCCGCTGTTGGTTATTGACCAGAGAGCGATCTCGGTCATGTCTACATGTCTCCCGAACCCGTAGGGTCTACACACTTAAGGTTCGGTGACGCTAGGGTTGTAGGGATATGTATATGCAGTAACCCGAATGTTGTTCGGAGTCCCGGATGAGATCCCGGACGTCACGAGGAGTTCCGGAATGGTCCAGAGGTAAAGAATTATATATGGGAAGTCTTGTTTTGGTCATCGGAAAGGTTTCGCGCATTATCGGTATTGTACCGGGAGTGCCGAAAGGGGTCCCGGAAAGGGGTCCGGGGGTCCACCAAGGGGGTCCACCTGCCCCGGGGGGCCACATGGGCTGTAGGGGTGTGCGCCTTGGCCTATATGGGCCAAGGGCACCAGCCCCAAGAGGCCCATGCACCAAGAGATAAGGGAAAGGAAGAGTCCTAAAGGGGGAAGGCACCTCCTAGGTGCCTTGGGGAGGATGGACTCCTCCCTGGCCGCACCCTTCCTTGGAGGAAGGGCCAAGGCTGCGCCCCCCTCTCCCTTGGCCCTATATATAGTGGGGGGAAGGGAGGGCAGCCACACCTAAGCCCTGGCGCCTCCCTCTCCCTCTCCAACACCTCCTCCTCCTCCGTAGAGCTTGGCGAAGCCCTGACGGAGTACTGCAGCTCCACCACTACCACGCCGTCGTGCTGCTGCTGGAGCCATCTTCCTCAACCTCTCCTTCCCCTTGCTGGATCAAGAAGGAGGAGACGTTATGCTGACCGTACGTGTGTTGAACACGGAGGTGCCATCCGTTCGGCGCGAGGATCTCCGGTGATTTGGATCACGTCGAGTACGCCTTCCTCATCCCCGTTCTTTGAACGCTTCTGCGCGTGATCTACAAAGGTATGTAGATGCAATCCGATCACTCGTTGCTAGATGAACTCCTAGATAGATCTTGGTGAAACCGTAGGAAATTTTTTGTTTTCTGCTACGTTCCCCAATAGTGGCATCATGAGCTAGGTCTATGCATAGTTCTCTTGCATGAGTAGAACACAATTTGTTGTGGGCGTTGATGTTGTCAACTTTCTTGCCGCTACTAGTCTTATCTTGCTTCAACGGTATTGTGGGATGAAGCGGCCCGGACCAACCTTACACGTGCGCTTACGTGAGACCGGTTCCACCGACTAACATGCACAAGTTGCATAAGGTGGCTGGCGGGTGTCTGTCTCTCCCACTTTAGTTGGAGCGGATTCGATGAAAAGGGTCCTTATGAAGGGTAAATAGAAGTTGACAAATCACGTTGTGGCTTTCACGTAGGTAAGAAAACGTTCTTGCTAGAACCCTATTGCAGCCACGTAAAACATGAAACAACAATTAGAGGACGTCTAACTTGTTTTTGCAGCAAGTGTTCTGTGATGTGATATGGCCAAAGTTGTGATGAATGATGAATGATATATATGTGATGTATGAGATGTTCATGCTATTGTAATAGGAATCACGACTTGCATGTCGATGAGTATGACAATCGACAGGAGCCATAGGAGTTGTCTTTATTTTTGTATGACCTGCGTGTCATTGAGAAACGCCATGTAAATTACTTTACTTTATTGCTAAACGCATTAGCCGTAGTAGTAGAAGTAATAGTTGGCGAGCAACTTCATGGAGACACGATGATGGAGATCATGGTGTCATGCCGGTGACAAGATGATCATGGAGCCCCAAGATGGAGATCAAAGGAGCTATGTGATATTGGCCATATCATGTCACTATTATTGTTTGATTGCATGTGATGTTTATCATGTTTCTGCATCTTGTTTACTTAGAACGACGGTAGTAAATAAGATGATCCCTCATAATAATTTCAAGAAAGTGTTCCCCCTAACTGTGCACCATTGCGACAGTTCGTTGTTTCGAAGCACCACGTGATGATTGGGTGTTAGATTCTAACGTTCACATACAACGGGTGTAAGACAGATTTACACATGGAAACACTTAGGTTGACTTGACGTGCCTAGCATGTACAGACATGGCCTCGGAACACAGAAGACTGAAAGGTCAAGCATGAGTCGTATAGAAGATACGATCAACATGAAGATGTTCACCGATGTTGACTAGTCTGTCTCACGTGATGATCGGCACGACCTAGTTAACTCGGATCATGTTATACTTAGATTACTGGAGGGATGTCTATCTAAGTGGGAGTTCATTGAATAATTTGATTAGATGAACTTAATTATCATGAACTTAGTCTAAATTTTTTACAATATGTCTTGTAGATCAAATGGCCAACGTAGTCCTCAACTTCGACGCGTTTCTAGAGAAAACCAAGCTGAAAGACGATGGCAGCAACTACACGGACTGGGTCCGGAACCTGAGGATCATCCTCATAGCTGCCAAGAAAGATTATGTCCTACAAGCACGGCTAGGTGACGCACCTGTTCTCCCTGCAGAACAAGACGTTATGAACGCTTGGCAGGCATGTACCGATGACTACTCCCTCGTTCAGTGCGGCATGCTTTACAGCTTAGAGCCGGGGCTCCAAAAGCGTTTTGAGAGACACGGAGCATATGAGATGTTCGAAGAGCTGAAAATGGTTTTCCAAGCTCATGCCCGGGTCGAGAGATATCAAGTCTCCGACAAAGTTCTTCAGCTGTAAGATGGAGGAAAACAGTTCTGTCAGCAAGCACATACTCACTATGTCTGGGTTGCATAACCGCTTGACTCAGCTGGGAGTTAATCTCCCGAATGACGCGGTCATTGACAGAATCCTTCAGTCGCTTCCACCGAGCTACAAGAGCTTTGTGATGAACTTCAATATGCAGGGGATGGAAAAGACCATTCCTGAAGTATTTGCAATGCTGAAATCAGCAGAGGTAGAAGTCAAAAAGGAACATCAAGTGTTGATGGTGAATAAAACCACTAAGTTCAAGAAGGGCAAGGGAAAGAAAGCCTTCAAGAAGGACGGCAAGGGAGTTGCCGCGCCCGGCAAGCAAGCTACCGGGAAGAAGCCAAAGAATGGACCCAAGCCCGAGACTGAGTGCTTTTATTGCAAGGAAAGTGGTCACTGGAAGCGGAACTGCCCCAAATACTTAGCGGACAAGAAGGCCGGCAAAACGGAAGGTATATGTGATATACATGTAATTGATGTGTACCTTACCAGTACTCGTAGTAGCTCCTGGGTATTTGATACCGGTGCAGTTGCTCACATTTGTAACTCAAAACAGGAGCTGCGGAATAAGCAGAGACTGGCGAAGGACGAGGTGACGATGCGCGTCGGGAATGGTTCCAAGGTCAATGTGATCGCCGTCGGCACGCTACCTCTACATTTACCTTCGGGATTAGTTTTAAACCTTAATAATTGTTATTTAGTGCCAGCTTTGAGCATGAACATTGTATCAGGATCTCGTTTAATTCGAGATGGCTACTCATTTAAATCCGAGAATAATGGTTGTTCTATTTATATGAGAGATATGTTTTATGGTCATGCTCCGATGGTGAATGGTTTATTCTTAATGAATCTCGAGCGTAATGCTACACATGTTCATAGTGTGAGTACCAAAAGATGTAAGATTGATAATGATAGTCCCACATACTTGTGGCACTGCTGCCTTGGTCACATAGGTGTCAAACGCATGAAGAAGCTCCATGCTGATGGACTTTTAGAGTCTCTTGATTACGAATCATTTGACACGTGCGAACCATGCCTCATGGGTAAAATGACCAAGACTCCGTTCTCAGGAACAATGGAGCGAGCAACCAACTTATTGGAAATCATACATACTGATGTGTGCGGTCCAATGAGTGTTGAGGCTCGCGGTGGCTATCGTTATGTTCTCACCCTCACTGATGACTTGAGTAGATATGGGTATGTGTACTTAATGAAACACAAGTCTGAGACCTTTGAAAAGTTCAAGGAATTTCAGAGTGAGGTTGAGAATCAACGTGATAGGAAAATCAAGTTCCTGCGATCAGATCATGGAGGAGAATACTTGAGTCACGAGTTTGGCACACACTTAAGAAAATGTGGAATAGTTTCACAACTCACGCCGCCTGGAACACCTCAGTGTAATGGTGTGTCCGAATGTCGTAATCGCACTCTATTAGATATGGTGCGATCTATGATGTCTCTTACCAATTTACCGCTATCTTTTTGGGGCTATGCTTTAGAGACTGCCGCATTCACTTTAAATAGGGCTCCGTCGAAATCCGTTGAGACGACATCGTATGAATTATGGTTTGGGAAGAAACCTAAGCTGTCGTTTCTAAAAGTTTGGGGATGCGATGCTTATGTCAAGAAACTTCAACCTGAAAAGCTCGAACCCAAGTCGGAAAAATGCGTCTTCATAGGATACCCTAAAGAAACTATTGGGTATACCTTCTACCTCAGATCCGAAGGCAAGATCTTTGTTGCCAAGAATGGATCCTTTCTAGAGAAGGAGTTTCTCTCGAAAGAAGTAAGTGGGAGGAAAGTAGAACTTGATGAAGTATTACCTCTTGAACTGAAAAATGGCGCAACTCAAGAAAATGTTCCTGAGGTGCCTGCACCGACTAGAGAGGAAGTTAATGATGATGATCAGGATACTTCTGATCAAGCTCCTACTGAAATTCGAAGGTCCACAAGGACACGTTCCGCACCAGATTGGTATGGCAACCCTGTCTTGGAAATCATGTTCTTAGACAACGGTGAACCTTCGAACTATGAAGAAGCGATGGCGGGCCCGGATTTCGACAAATGGCTGGAAGCCATGAAATCCGAGATAGGATCCATGTATGAAAACGAAGTATGGACTTTGACTGACTTGCCCGTAGAGCGGCGAGCCATAGAAAATAAATGGATCTTTAAGAAGAAGACAGACGCGGATGGTAATGTGACCATCTATAAAGCTCGGCTTGTCGCTAAGGGTTATCGACAAGTTCAAGGGATTGACTACGATGAGACTTTCTCACCGGTAGCGAAGCTAAAGTCCGTCCGAATCATGTTAGCAATTGCCGCATTCTATGATTATGAGATATGGCAAATGGACGTCAAAACGGCATTCCTTAATGGTTTCCTTAAGGAAGAATTGTATATGATGCAGCCGGAAGGTTTTGTCGATCCTAAGAATGCTGACAAGGTGTGCAAGCTCCAACGCTCGATTTATGGGCCGGTGCAAGCATCTCGGAGTTGGAACATTCGCTTTGATGATGATCAAAGCGTTTGGGTTTGCGCAGACTTATGGAGAAGCCTGTGTTTACAAGAAAGTGAGTGGGAGCTCTGTAGCATTTCTCATATTATATGTAGATGACATACTTTTGATGGGAAATGATGTAGAACTCTTGGACAGCATTAAGGCCTACTTGAATAAGAGTTTTTCAATGAAGGACCTTGGAGAAGCTGCATATATATTAGGCATCAAGATCTATAGAGATAGATCAAGACGCCTAATAGGTCTTTCACAAAGCACATACCTTGATAATATATTGAAGAAATTCAATATGGATCAGTCTAAGAAGGGGTTCTTGCCTGTGTTACAAGGTGTGAAATTGAGCTCAGCTCAATGTCCGACCACGACAGAAGATATAGAAGAGATGAGTGTCATCCCCTATGCCTCAGCCATAGGTTCTATTATGTATGCCATGCTGTGTACCAGACCTGATGTAAACCTTGCCGTAAGTTTGGTAGGAAGGTTCCAAAGTAATCCCGGCAAGGAACACTGGACAGCGGTCAAGAATATCCTGAAGTACCTGAAAAGGACTAAGGAAATGTTTCTCGTTTATGGAGGTGACGAAGAGCTCGTCGTAAAAGGTTACGTCGACGCTAGCTTCGACACAGATCTGGATGACTCCAAGTCACAAACCGGATATGTGTATATTTTGAATGGTGGGGCAGTAAGCTGGTGCAGTTGCAAGCAGAGCGTCGTGGCGGGATCTACATGTGAAGCGGAGTACATGGCAGCCTCGGAGGCAGCGCATGAAGCAATTTGGGTGAAGGAGTTCATCACCGACCTAGGAGTCATACCCAATGCGTCGGGGCCAATCAAACTCTTCTGTGACAACACTGGAGCTATTGCACTTGCCAAGGAGCCCAGGTTTCACAAGAAGACCAGGCACATCAAGCGTCGCTTCAACTCCATTCGTGAAAATGTTCAAGATAGAGACATAGATATTTGTAAAGTACATACGGACCTGAATGTAGCAGATCCGTTGACTAAACCTCTCCCTAGAGCAAAACATGATCAACACCAAAATTCCATGGGTGTTCGATTCATCACAATGTAACTAGATTATTGACTCTAGTGCAAGTGGGAGACTGTTGGAAATATGCCCTAGAGGCAATAATAAAAGGATTATTATTATATTTCCTTGTTCACGATAATTGTCTTTTATTCATGCTATAATTGTGTTATCCGGAAATCGTAATACATGTGTGAATACACAGACACCAACATGTCCCTAGTAAGCCTCTAGTTGATTAGCTCGTTGATCAACAGATAGTCATGGTTTCCTGACTATGGACATTGGATGTCATTGATAACGAGATCACATCATTAGGAGAATGATGTGATGGACAAGACCCAATCCTAAACATAGCACAAGATCGTATAGTTCTTTTGCTAGAGTTTTCCAATGTCAAGTATCTTTTCCTTAGACCATGAGATCGTGTAACTCCCGGATACCGTAGGAGTGCTTTGGGTGTACCAAACGTCACAACGTAACTGGGTGACTATAAAGGTATACTACGGGTATCTCCGAAAGTGTCTGTTGGGTTGACACGGATCAAGACTGGGATTTGTCACTCCGTATGACGGAGAGGTATCACTGGGCCCACTCGGTAATGCATCATCATAATGAGCTCAAAGTGACCAAGTGTCTGGTCACGGGATCATGCATTATGGTACGAGTAAAGTGACTTGCCGGTAATGAGATTGAACGAGGTATTGGGATACCGACGATCGAATCTCGGGCAAGTAACATACCGATTGACGAAGGGAATTGTATACGGGGTTGCTTGAATCCTCGACATCGTGGTTCATCCGATGAGATCATCGAGGAGCATGTGGGAGCCAACATGGGTATCCAGATCCCTCTGTTGGTTATTGACCAGAGAGCGATCTTGGTCATGTCTACATGTCTCCCGAACCCGTAGGGTCTACACACTTAAGGTTCGGTGACGCTAGGGTTGTAGGGATATGTATATGCAGTAACCCGAATGTTGTTCGGAGTCCCGGATGAGATCCCGGACATCACGAGGAGTTCCGGAATGGTCCGGAGGTAAAGAATTATATATGGGAAGTCTTGTTTTGGTCGCCGGAAAGGTTTCGCGCATTATCGGTATTGTACCGGGAGTGCAAAGGGGTCCGGGGGTCCACCAAGGGGGTCCACCTGCCCCGGGGGGCCACATGGGCTGTAGGGGTGTGCGCCTTGGCCTATATGGGCCAAGGGCACCAGCCCCAAGAGGCCCATGCGCCAAGAGATAAGGGAAAGGAAGAGTCCTAAAGGGGGAAGGCACCTCCTAGGTGCCTTGGGGAGGATGGACTCCTCCCTGGCCGCACCCTTCCTTGGAGGAAGGGCCAAGGCTGCGCCCCCCTCTCCCTTGGCCCTATATATAGTGGGGGGAAGGGAGGGCAGCCACACCTAAGCCCTGGCGCCTCCCTCTCCCTCTCCAACACCTCCTCCTCCTCCGTAGAGCTTGGCGAAGCCCTGACGGAGTACTGCAGCTCCACCACCACCACGCCGTCGTGCTGCCGCTGGAGCCATCTTGCTCAACCTCTCCTTCCCCTTGCTGGATCAAGAAGGAGGAGACGTTACGCTGACTGTACGTGTGTTGAACACGGAGGTGCCGTCCGTTCGGTGCTAGGATCTCCGGTGATTTGGATCACGTCGAGTACGCCTTCCTCATCCCCGTTCTTTGAACGCTTCCGCGCGTGATCTACAAAGGTATGTAGATGCAATCCGATCACTCGTTGCTAGATGAACTCCTAGATGGATCTTGGTGAAACCGTAGGAAAAATTTTGTTTTCTGCTACGTTCCCCAACACAAATATAGTCGTCCAATATATCGATATTTATGTCTCGACCATTTGGAGACTCCTTGTCAAGTCTGTGATCACATCCGGGACTCCGAACAACCTTCGGTACATCAAAATATATAAACTCATAATGAAACTGTCATCGTAACGTTAAGCGTGCGGACCCTACGGGTTCAAGAACAATGTAGACATGACCGAGACACGTCTCCGGTCAATAACCAATAGCGGAACCTTGATTCTCATATTGGCTCCTACATATTCTACGAAGATATTTATCGGTCAGACCGCATAACAACATACGTTGTTCCCTTTGTCATCGGTATGTTACTTGCCCGAGATTCGATCGTCGGTATCTCAATACCTAGTTCAATCTCGTTACCGGCAAGTCTCTTTACTCGTTCCGTAATACATCATCTTGCAACTAACTTATTAGTTGCATTGCTTGCAAGGCTTAAGTGATGTGTATTACCGAGAGGGCCCAGAGATACCTCTCCGACAATCGGAGCGACAAATCCTAATCTCGAAATACGCCAACCCAACATGTACCTTTGGAGACACCTGTAGAGCACCTTTATAATCACCCAGTTATGTTGTGACATTTGGTAGCACACAAAGTGTTCCTCCGGTAAACGGGAGTTGCATAATCTCATAGTCATAGGAACATGTATAAGTCATGAAGAAAGCAATAGCAACATACTAAACGATCGGGTGCTAAGCTAATGGAATGGGTCATGTCAATCACATCATTCTCCTAATGATGTGATCCCGTTAATCAAATGACAACTCATGTCTATGGTTAGGAAACATAACCATCTTCGATTAACGAGCTAGTCAAGTAGAGGCATACTAGTGACACTTTGTTTGTCTATGTATTCACACAAGTATTACGTTTCCGGTTAATACAATTCTAGCATGAATAATAAACATTTATCATGATATAAGGAAATAAATAATAACTTTATTATTGCCTCTAGGGCATATTTCCTTCAGAGGAGTCGACCTTTCTCATGTCCAACGCATCTGCCAGCAGTTGCGAATCAGTCTCAAACTCCACCTTGACCATTCCCAGATCTTCCGCCGTGTTTATGGCCTGTGACATGGCAAATACTTCAACGGGAAAAGCATCGGATATGTGTTCCTGACTTCCCGCCCTTGCATGCACCAGGCTGCCATCTGCCGTCCTGACTGTGACTCCCCATCCTGCAAGATGCTGCCCAGGAATGAAGGAGCCATCGGTGTTAATTTTGTAGTAATCTACAGCCGGAGGGCGCCATTTCTCTGGATTGGGCTTGTTAGTGGCCTTGCAAAATATCTGATGGTACTCGAGGACACTGCTCCTCGTTCTTTGTGCCACTTCTCTGGGTGACAAAGGAAGTTCCCCCTGCCCATAGCTTGTTCCTATTGGACCACCACATCCACCAAAAAGTAAGAACATGCAGCCATTTAATCTCATCTAGCCCCCAGATAAAGTCTAGCATTGCGTGCACAGACGTAATATCCTCAAGTTGCATTCTTTCCAGCTCCAGCGCCAGTTCCCTCCACACTTCCTTTGATACTTTGCACTTGATAAAAAGGTGCGCTCCATCCTCATCCCCTCTGCTACAGAATAAGCATTTAGTATCTACAATAGGAATTCCCTTCCGCGCTACATTGGTACACAGCGCTAAGGATTCGTGTTTGAGCCTCCACATGAACATCTGAATGTTTCGAGGACACGATAGTTTCCAAATTCTTTTCCAAGAATCATCCCTGATGCTGTTCAAGTTACCTGCTTCAGCCGAGCTTGCTCCTACTCCTCCGTCCCTCTTCATTTTATCAAGTTGGACACATAACTTGTAGGCGCTCTTGACGGAGTGGATACCCTTGGTGTCATATTGCCATGCGATGAAATCTTGAGCGCCCTCCCGAAGGGGAATCTGAAGTATGTGTTTCACATCATCTGGCCAAAAGGTATCTCTCACAAGTTGCTCATCCCACGTATTCATGTACGGATCTATCAGCTCCACGACGTGTTCCAGTAGGTTGTGCCGGTGTAATGACTGTCCTAGACCAAGGACGTGAAATATATGGATCCGTCCAGATGTTCACCCTCCTTCCGTCTCCGATCCTCCAAATGTGCCCCTCCAGGAATAGGTCCATCCCATGCAGTAGGCTACGCCAGGAGTATGATATGCCATCAGAGGGTTTAGCGTTAAGAATCTGCCCATCAGGGTAATACCGGGCTCATAGGATCCTGGCACCCAGCAACTCAGGGGATTGTATTAGTCTCCATACTTGTCGACACAACATAGAAATACTGAAGGCGTGCATGTCACGGAACCCTGAACCCCCTTGAGCCTTGGGCATCGACAACTTGTTCCACCCTATCCAGTGAGTTGCATGTTCTTTGTCCTGTTGGCTGCACCAGTAATTACCAATAAGCGAGCTTAGTTCCTCACAGAAAGTTTTGGTTAGATAAAAACATGAGATGGCGAAAGTAGGGATAGCCTGCGCTACGATTGTGACAGGCACTTCTTTCCCTGACTTTGCAGTGAGTTTCTCCTTCCATTCGTAAACTCGACCTGCCATTGTTGGGTTTCGTAGTAATTTCAAAAAAATTCCTACGCACACGCAAGATCATGTGATGCATAGCAACGAGAGGGGGGAGTATGATCTACATACCTAGTAGATCGACAACGGAAGCGTTTGGTTGATGTAGTCGTACGTCTTCACGATCCGACCGATCAAGCACCGAAACTACGGCACCTCCGAGTTCTAGCACACGTTCAGCTCGATGACGATCCCCGGACTCCGATCCAGCAAAGTGTCGGGGAAGAGTTTCGTCAGCATGATGGCGTGGTGACGATCTTGATGCACTACAGCATCAGGGCTTCGCCTAAACTCCGCTATAGTATTATCGAGGACTATGGTGGCTGGGGGCGCCGCACACGGCTAAGGAAAAGATCACGTGGATCAACTTGTGTGTCTCTAGGGTGCCTCTGCCTCAGTATATAAAGGACCAAAGGGGGGGGGAGGCGGCCGGCCAAGGAGGGCGCGCCAGGAGAGTCCTACTCCCTCTGGGAGTAGGATTCCCCCCCCTATCCTAGTTGGAATAGGATTCGCAGAGGGGGGAAAAGAGAGAGAGAGGCCGGCCCCCTCTCCTTGTCCTATTCGGACCAAGGGAGGGGAGGGACGCGCGGCCCATGTAGGGCTGCCTCTTCTCTTTTCCACTAAGGCCCATCATGGCCCATATAGCTACCGGGGGGTTCCGGTAACCTCCCGGTACTCCGGTAAAATCCCGATTTCACCCGGAACACTTCCGATATCCAAACATAGGCTTCCAATATATCAATTTTTATGTCTCGACCATTTCGAGACTCCTCGTCATGTCCGTGATCACATCCGGGACTCCAAACAACCTTCGGTACATCAAAATGCATAAACTCATAATAAAACTGTCATCGTAACCTTAAGCGTGCAGACCCTATGGGTTCAAGAACAATGTAGACATGACCGAGACACGTCTCCGGTCAATAACCAATAGCGGGACCTGGATGCCCATATTGGCTCCTACATATTCTACGAAGATCTTTATCGGTCAGACCGCATAACAACATACGTCGTTCCCTTTGTCATCGGTATGTTACTTGCCCGAGATTCGATCGTCGGTATTCCAATACCTAGTTCAATCTCGTTGCCGGCAAGTCTCTTTACTTGTTTTGTAATACATTATCCCACAACTAACTCATTTAGTTGCAATGCTTGCAAGGCTTAAGTGATGTGCATTACCGAGAGGGCCCAGAGATACCTCTCCAACAATTGGAGTGACAAAACCTAATCTCGAAATACGCCAACCCAACATGTACTTTTGGAGACACCTATAGTATTCCTTTATAATCACCCAGTTACGTTGTGACATTTGGTAGTACCCAAAGTGTTCCTCCGATAAACGGGAGTTGCATAATCTCATAGTTATAGGAACATGTATAAGTCATGAAGAAAGCAATAGCAACATACTAAACGATCGGGTGCTAAGCTAATGGAATGGTTCATGTCAATCAGATCATTCTCTTAATGATGTGATCCCGTTAATCAAATAACAACTCATTGTTTATGGTTAGGAAACATAACCATCTTTGATTAACGAGCTAGTCAAGTAGAGGCATACTAGTGACACTTTGTTTGTCTATGTATTCACACATGTATTATGTTTCCGGTTAATACAATTCTAGCATGAATAATAAACATTTATCATGATGTAAGGAAATAAATAATAACTTTATTATTGCCTCTAGGGCATATTTCCTTCAGTCTCCCACTTGCACTAGAGTCAATAATCTAGATTACACAGTAATGATTCTAACACCCATGGAG
>NC_053022.1:550846669-550867124 GCF_003073215.2 Triticum urartu
TCTAAACGTGAATGCTTGTGTTTCAAAATTTCGAACGAAGCGCCAAAAGAGCCTCTACTCGCCCGAAACCGCGTGAGACCAATGTTTGGTAGTACAAGGAAATTACTTTTCTAATAACTCCGACCCGTGAAACCTACCGACCCGACGTCTAAAGGTCTAAACCGGGGTAGGTTTGTAGCTTCATCTAGACGCCACGCAACCGCATCCGAAAAACATTCATACACAATGGCCGCCTAAGCACACATGCGCGCGGCCGAAATCGCTCCCGCCCACTATTTGGGACACCTGGGATTACCATCCTACCCCCGACCCGCAGTAGGTCCGAAATTTAAGAGGGGGGCAAAAGTTTGTACTTTCCCCAAATTTCAAACAAGCGCGTCCCATCTTCTGTTCAAAAAAGCCAAAAACAAGCGCGTCCCAGACCGAAACATGGTTCCCCCCACCCGTCCGATTCCCCATTCGTACTCCGTGGGCGCCAAAACTACCTCTCCACCAGCCGCGAAACCCCGGCATCCTCCGTCCGCCACCCCATCCCACCCATCAATCGCCGCCCTCCTCCATCATGCCGGAGCCGATACCCTGACGTCGTCGTCCACCGCAACCTCAACCGCAACGCCCTCCACGGCTAGTAGTTGAAGCCGAGGCCGAGCCGTCCGTACCCGAGCCAGTTCAACCACGCCGTCCTGCGCCTCACCGCTGCCGCTCCAACTTCGCCACCCTCCACCGCACCGGAGTTGTTCCTGCTACGCCGTCCTTCGCCGCCTCGATCTGCTTCCCCTCCGCCGACATAGGCCACGGCAACATAGTCAACAATTTGGCCATGGGTTCGTCCAAGCCTGCACCCTCCAGAACATCGATTTCCCCGGTAAAAAGAAGAAATCGGCGCGATGTGGAGGTGACCACACCGGCAACCGAAAAAGGTACTCCTCTTCCCTTATTCGTGCAAATCTTACGTCTCTGCTTGCACGGTATTCATCCCACAGAAGACACTAGTTGACCGCTTCTTCTTGATACTAGATGTTCCTAGTAACTCGCGATGCACAAGGTTTCTCCTCATATACTATTTCACCTTAGCTAGAGGTCCGTCGCCCCCCTGAATTTCAATTTCTGGCCACTTGATTCCCAATTAACGGAAGCATTCCCCGGCGTAACAGGCGCTAGTACGCCTATTACGCCGGGGAAGCAGCGCCTTGGTGTTTATCTTAGGGGCGTGTGCGGCCTAGAGCTACTGGCGCCCGATCTGGAGGTCGGCCGGGATTAAAGGGATGGCCTGGGGGCGCTGCCAAGCACGGCGGTGGTGTGAGGTCGATGGGAGGGCGGGGCGGCGGAGGCAGGGGTCTGGGCCGGTGGTCGCTGGCGGTTCGAGAAAGATCGTCAACAGTGACTGGCGGGAGGTAGACGAAGGCCATCTGCCCGTTCCTTATAGATCGGAGGTTCATTAAAAAATCGACTGACCTATTTATTTTCAGTCGACTGTTATCTTAGATATGACCACATGTGGTGGTGTGCTGGAGGAGTACCTGCATTTCTGTGCTCATATATTACAAAATCATACAGAGTAGAATCTAATTTTGTTTGCCATGCAATGTTGTAGAGCTATCATATGTCTCCTGTCATTTATTTTTCAGCCACCTGCTATCTGCTACTTTTACAGTGCACTAGTTCTGCACACACTTCACCCTTACTCTCACTGTTGTGTTTTTATGCAAGGGTATTTCAGACTCTGCTGCCATGAGAGAAGCCAAAAAGAAAAGAGAGAAGTCGCTCCAGTTTGGTGTGCGGCTAGGCAAGACACGTTTCAACGCTTTAAAGGGTGTAGTGTCAGCAGATGGAGACGGTCTGGAGTTGATGACCTCGCTCGCAATGAACCACCATCCCAGGTGCTTGCTTTAACTTCGCGGTGTCATATGTGGTTGCATGTTCCATATGGTGTCTAGCTTGTATTCGAAAGGCCGAAGTCGGTAAGATAAGGAAAGATATTTTTTTACATGAACCACCATCCCGTGAGCACCAGAAGACAAATAGCTAGTCAGGGCACTGGCCGAGCCAGTGACAAGCCCAGCAAAGATAGGCATCACCTGGAAGCCAACTAAAAAGCTGCGATGGTGGCGAAGCAGCCCGCCTCCCACCAGGCTCTCAGGTCCTAGATGATCATGCTCACCACTCCAGCCGGATGTCTAGCTTGTATTGCTTCCAATTTGGTTAAATTGCATCTGCTTAGCTTACACATTATACCTTTGAATATGACATGCCTTTCTGTTTTTGGTACATACTAGTACATCTGTGTATTAACCATGTTCTTACATCAAACTAATGTTCTTGTGTATCCCTCATCAATCACTTATGACGAGGCAGGCAGGCAAGGGGACTACTCCTCATTTAAAGAATGCAGCGTCAGCCTCCCGACATGATTCTCAAGAAACAGAAATGCTAGATGAAGATAGTGAACGTAGCTCTGTAGTTGATTACAGCATTTCCCCTACACTAGCATCGCAGGTGCTTGCTCTAACTTGGCAGCGTGATATGTGGTTGCATGTTGCATATGGTGTCTAGATTGTAATTCTTCCAATCTGGTTAAACTGCATGTGCTAGTATGCTTAGCTTATACATTATACTTGTTAATGTGACATGCCTTCCTGTATTTAGTACATAGTACATCTGTCTATTAAGCATGTCCTTACATAAAACTATTGTTTTTTTTGTATCCCGCATCAATCAACATGACGAGACACCTTTAGTATATGAAGTGCGATATTAGTTGCATCTTTCATATGATTTATAGCATGCGCTGCTTCCAATTTGTTGAAATTCCATTTATGATGGACGCTTTAACTTGGCAGAGTCATATTGTTGCATCTTTCATGTGGTGTCTAGCTTGCATTGCTTCTTATTTGCTGGAATGGTTTCTTCTTAGTTTACACAAACAGTTGTGAACATGCCATGTCGTCCTGTTTCTCGTACATATTCCATCCTGGTATCATGTGTTTGCCTTACATCAAAGTAGTGATTGTCAGTATCATGCATGAATGAGTTCTGAAGAGAGAATTTTATTGCTTTTTCTTGTCGGTTTTACTTGACAATTCATAATCAATAAAGCGGAAGGAAGTTAGCAAGGCAGCGGATAATGGTGCTCCTTCCGAACGGAGGGCCTCTACAGTTTCTACTCCTCCCCACACCCAAGATGATTTCCAAGACAACACATGCATAGACACTCAACAAATCTGTGTTTATGATGAGCACGTCTCCCCGAGTGCAGCATCACCTGTGCTCCCTCTAACTTGGCACTAATATATGTGGTTGCATGTTATGTGTGATGTCTAGCTTGTATTCTTCTAATTTTGTTGAATTCCATCTGCTTACTTTACACATTATACTTGAATAAGACACGTGTTCCTATTTCTAGAACATACAATATCTGTCTATCACACCATGTTCTTACATCAAATTACTATTATTATGTAACCTGCAACAATCACTTATCATAAGACACGTTTGACTTCGGAGTGTGATATAGGTTACATCTCACATTCTTTTCTAGCTTGTATTACTAATTTGTTGAAATGGCACTTATGACGAGACAAGTTTTAACTTGGTAGAGTGATATTCGTTGCATCTTTCATATGGTGTCTAGCTTTCATTGCTTCTAATTTGTTGAAATGCCTTCTCCTTAGTTTACACATCATAAGCTGTGAATATGCAATGCTGTGAATATGCAATGGCACTAATGACGAGAGACCTCTAACATGGTAGTGTGATGTTGTTTGCATCTTGCATATGATTTATTTCTTGTACTGCTTCACATTTGTTTAAACGCCATTTATGATGAGACACTGTTAACTTGGCAGAGCGATATTTGTAGCATCTTTCATATGGTGTCTACCTTCCATTGCATTGCTTCTAATTTGGTGAAATGTCTTCTTCTTAGTTTACACATCATAGTTCTGGTTATCTCTTCCATCCTGTTTTTCATACATATTACATCCTCCTATCATGTGGTTGTCTAATATCAAAGTTCAGTTCGTCTGCATCACACATCAATTTGTTTTGAAGAACTAAATTGTTATTCGTTTTTCTTGTCGGCTTGACTTAACATGGCACAGAGAAAGAGGAAGAAACACAGAATGGCAGGGAATGAGAAGCGGATGAATCTGCAGATTCTGCTGGTACTGATGGTGCAATAGAAGGTCAAAGTCCAGCGGAAAATTCTACAAACACGGCATCCCATGCTACACGAGTTGCAAAAAAAGCCAAACAGAAACAAATAGCTGCCACCAAACAAGCAGAGACAGCCCTAGTTCTTGCAACACCTACCACAGTAACTACCAGCTGCACGACGTACTCGTGCGTCACTGAGCTAGCAGCACGTTCCCAAGCTCCCTTGCCACCTAACACTACTTCCCAAGCACTCTTGACACAAGACAAGTTGGCAATATCAAATGAACCTTGTGAGCTTCAACAACAAGAAGGTAGTTGCTGGAGTCAAGTTACAGTTGCATGCTTCTTTATATGTAGTCTCACAGTTTGATGTACACTAACACTTCCTATGTTCATTGTTGGACTAGCACCTAGGCGCAAGAGGAAAAAACATCAGGGATAATGCTCGATAGGTTAACTAAATCTAGAGGAGGGAGAATGGAGATCCATTGTGAGGCAGGCTTAAAAAGGCCACGTGATGCTACAGAGTCAGCCAAGTTAGTATCAGAGGCAGCGGTTGCCGTTAGGTGTCATGTACGTATCCTCCCAACATGGATTCAGTACAAGAATGACAAAGACGAAACCCAGTTCAACACCTTCCTCGACCATTTATTTGTAAGTATGGTTATGTATGGAAACTAGTAATATCGTCTTGTTCTGTCCCATACTTTCTAGGTTGCTGATAATGAGACTCCCATAATTTTCAACAGATGAGGTTCAAGTTGGATATCCAAGATGATGCAACTAAACAAGCTTGCACCCATTTTTCAAGTCTACTCTGCGACAGTATCGGTATAACTTGAGGAAAACTCACTTTGAAGGCAAGGCTAATAGTGAACTTTCCCAAACATCTCCAGTGGAAAATATATCAGATGAAGACTGGAGGGGCCTTGTTAAACAATGGTCTGATCTGAAGTATCAGGTACATTATATATATGTGATCAGATCACATGTTGAAGTCCTATTTATGCATGTGCCACACAAATCTATCTTCTTGTAGGTGAACTGTTCAAAGAACAAGGCCAACCGTACGAAAGTGAAATTCCAACAGACGACAGGATCACGTAGCTATATTGCACACTGCGAGGCTCTTGTAATTAGCTGATGTTTCACTCTTTTCGCTGTACCATATTATCATATCTATATTGATTTGTTCGAAATGTAGAGGAAAGCCCGCAAGGACCAAAAAGTACCAGAACCAAATGCTGTGGAAATCTTCAAGGACTGTCACACCAGCAAGAAGAAGGGCATGACTACACCAGTCAAAGCCGCTGTTGTAAGTCCTTAATCCTCATGCCTTTTAACTACTACTTACTCTGAACTTGTTCCTTGAACTGCATGGTTTGCACAATGTCTATTACTCTTTTCAATTTTATACACAATTGTCTTAGCGTATCATTGCACCTTACAAGGTTTAAAAGAGAGGAGTGATGTTCCTTTGATCTTGACCCGTAATCTAGTTCCGTGCTGGACTTGCCCACACAACGTTACAATTGCCTGTTTGTCTGTTCTCAGTTGTTTTGTGATATGAATGACGTCATACTATGCTTACCGTATTATAAACTTCGTCTCTTTATCCTTAGCCCTCAATACAATGTGAAGAAATAGACAATACATTAGCGATGGTACATGGTCATATGTTTGGAACCTGGTTTTATTATGTACTTTGCAATAAAATACAACTAATATTTTACATGGGTTCACCAGAATAAGTTCTGTATATAGACCAAAGCTATTTTGTTTGGTTTTGCTGCCTCCTTAATATCTTCTGTTCTGGTACTACTAATGTAAAACCTCAACTTTTCAGCGAGCTATGGAAAAAATGGTGGAACCGCCACCTTCTGAAGGTGGCGAGGCAACTATAACCGCAATGTCAGCTCTTGCTGCAGTGGGTCAGTACCTGTCCACTAACAGTGCCAAAAGCACGTTCCTGCGTAATACTGGGTTGGTTGTTAAGGCAATATCGTCCAAACTGCCTCATGATCAAGATATGCAAGCTCAAAGCAATGTTGTATCTGCGCTCCAGACACAAGTCCATTCCCTAACAGAGACCCTTTGTGAAACAAGGAGAAACATTGCTCAATGTCGTCAAGATATGCATGGTTTTGAAACCAGACTATCAGACATTTGCTATGTTGTTCAGGAGCCTAGGGGAAATGAAGGCGAGGGTTATGGTGCTCCATCGGACAATACAGCATGAAAACGTAACAGTCAGGTCAAATGAACTGAGCTTCTGAACTTCTGGTGGTGCATTTATCTGCTAGACTGTTAAGTTTTATGCCAACCTTCCTTTTGTTATATAGTTGTAATTTGTTTTGGTGCGATACAAAATTTATTCTTAACGTGCAGCCACCGCCTGAAGAAAACAGCAAGCCATTTTTGTATAGTGTAGGGTGTTCCCTATATTTGCACTGGTGGCGATCTTTGATGCCGAGTGGATGTAATCTGTGCAATCGCCTTAATAGCCTAGCGTTAGTTTCGGCCTTATTTATTTCCTAGTCTTCTTTTTCCCTGGTTTGCTAGTGGCCGCAACTACCATGGGCCATATACGGGCCGTAGGATCCATGGGTCTCCTACGGGCCGTCGATAAATGGGCCTGTAATCGGTGGGCCTCGGGCCGTCGGATAAATGGGTCTACATGGGCTCAATCGGGCGTAATTGGTATCGGCCCAGCACGGTAACAGGCCGTTAACAGGCCGTAGGACAGCAAAGGCTTAATTCTGTCACAGGCATAACGGGTCGTTAATGGGCCAGAATATAGGACGGGCTGGAAACGGCGCAACGGGTTAACAGGCCAGAAACGGGCCGACTCTTGCCATGGGCCGAATTTGGCCCATTAGGGTAACAGGCCAGTAACGGGCCGACTCTTGCCATGGGCCGAATTTGGCCCATTAGTGGAACAGGCCAGTAACGGGCCGACTCTTGCCATGGGCCGAATTTGGCCCATTAGGGGAACAGGCCAGTAACGGGCCGAAGTAATCGAGGGCCGAAAAGGAGCCCAAGAACGTATGGGCCGTCAATAGGCCGAAAGCTAACACGGGCTGGAAACGGCCCATGTAAATCACGGGCCGTTAACGGGTATAAAGAAAATTACTGTTCATTATGGGCTAGAGTCACCGTGGGCCTGTAATGGGCCGAAAGATACGAAGGCCTCATATGGGCCGAAAGACGTCGTGGGCCATACATGGGCCGAAAGTGAAATGGGCTGGTATTATATTCGACGGCCCACATGACGTTGTTGGGCCGATTTCCTTTAGGGCCTAACGGGTCGTGAGTTAACGGCCGTAAAATGGGCTATTTGCGAAGAGACCGTTAACAGGCTTTTCATGGGCCAGCCCGTTAACTTTTGACCAAGTCAAACGGGCCGGCTTTGTAAGCTAAATGGGCCACTGTTGGGCCGTGCCACGTGTCGACATATCATAGGCGCCTATCTGACCCACTGACGAGCTGACACGTGTTTCGTCCGGCCAATAAGAATTTTACACGTGGAAATTTCCCATTGGTCGGGGCTGTTAACGGGTTATCGGATCCAAAACCCGACCCGATAGCTTAACGGCGTTCCGTTACGGTGGATGCCACGTGTCGGTCACCCTTGATGAAAGCACTTCTGTGACGCGCGATTTATCGTCATGGAAGTGGACACTTCCGTGATGATAATTTTGGTAATGTCCTGGAACACTTCTACGACAGCACAGGTATGACTATCTTGATTCTGTCATAAATTTGTCATGGATGTACATGCATGACAAAAAATGCGACCTACTGTGACAAACACGTATCATCACGGAAGTGTATTTTTTTGTAGTGTAGGCTTGCTAGACGGTGATGGGTTGGATGAGATTCATCACGTAATCGAGTTAGTTTTGTTAGGGTTTGATCCCTAGTATCCACTATGTTCTGAGATTGATGTTTCTATGACTTTGCTATGCTTAATGCTTGTCACTAGAGCCCGAGTGCCATGATTTCAGATCTGAACCTATCATGTTTTCATGAATATATGTGAATTCTTCATCCTATCTTGCAAGTCTATAGTCACCTATTATGTGTTATGATCCGTTAACCCCGAAGTGACAATAATCGGGATATTTACCGGTGATGATTGTAGTTTGAGGAGTTCATGTATTCACTATGTGTTAATGCTTTGGTTCAGTACTCTATTAAAAGGAGCCCTTAATATCCCTTAGCTTCCAATAGGACCCCGCTGCCACGGGAGGGTAGGACAAAAGATGGCATGCAAGTTCTTTTCCATAAGCACGTATGACTATATTCGGAATACATGCCTACATTACATTGATGAACTGGAGCTAGTTCTGTGTCACCCTAGGTTATAACTATTGCATGAGGAATCGCATCCGACATAATTATCCATCACTAATCCATTGCCTACGAGCTTTTCATATATTGTTCTTCGCTCATTTACTTTTCCGTTGCTACTGTTACAATCACTATAAAACCAAAAATATTAGTTTTGCTACCATTACCACTACTATCATATTACTTTGCTACTAAATACTTTGTTGCATATATTAAGTTTCTAGGTGTGGTTGAATTGAAAACTCAACTGCTAATACTTGAGAATATTCTTTGGCTCCCCTTGTGTCGAATCAATAAATTTGGGTTGAATACTCCACCCTCGAAAACTTTTGCGATCCCCTATACTTGTGGGTTATCAAGACTATTTTCTGGCGCCGTTCCCGGGGAGCATAGCTCTATGCTGTGAGTGGCTTGGGATTTATATATGCTGGTCACTATGAAGAACTTGAAAGATCAAAGAACCAAGATTTTTCCCTCAACTACGAGGGGAGGTAAGGAACTGCCATCTAGCTCTGCACTTGATTCACCTTCTGTTTTGAGTAAACTTGCGACACCTACACCTGCTATTCATTCTGATATGTCGCATGTTATTGATGATGCCACTTCTGCTTTGCATGATACTTATGATGAAACTACTTCTATGCTTGATAATACTGTGCCACTAGGTGAATTTCTTGATGAACAACTTGCTAGGGTTAGAGAGAATGAAATTATTGAAACTGATAATATTGATGAAAGTGATGATGAAGATTCTCCCCCTAGATATGAATTGCCTGTTGTGCCTGAGGGTTATGTTATGGATGAAGAAACTGCTAGAGACTTTCTTGCTTGCAATGATAGATCTGATCTTAAGAAATTATTAGCTAAGGCTTAAAGAAAAGTCTTTGAATGCTAGAATGAAATATGACCCTGCTTTTGCTGCTTCACCTATCTTTATTACTAATAAGGATTATGATTTATCTATCGATCCTGAGTTAATTACTTTGGTGGAATCTGATCCTTTTTATGGCTATGAATCTGAAACTGTTGTGGCACATCTTAATAAATTAAATGATATAGCCATCCTGTTCACTAATGATGAGAAAACTCGCTATTACTTTATCCTTAAGTTATTTCCGTTCTCATTAAAGGGTGATGCTAAAACATGGTTTAATTCTCTCGATCCTGGTTGTGTGCGTAGTCCCTAGGATATGATTTATTACTTCTCTGCTAAATATTTCCCCGCTCATAAGAAACAAGCTTCTTTAAAGGAAATATATAATTTTGTGGAAATTGAAGAAGAGAGTCTCCCACAAGCTTGGGGGAGGCTTATCCGATTACTTAATGCTTTGCCTGATCATCCTCTCAAGAAAAATGAAATACTTGATATCTTTTATAATGGACTAACCAATGCTTCCAGAGACCACCTGGATAGTTGTGCTGATTGTGTTTTCAGGGAAAGAACAGTTGATCAAGCTGAATTGCTATTGAATGATATGTTGAGTAATGAAAATGATTGGACACTTCCTGAACCAACTCCTCAGCCAACTCCGAAGAAAAGGGGTATTCTATTTCTCAGTCCTAAAGATATGCAAGAGGCAAAGAAATCTATGAAATAAAAAGGTATTGAAGCTGAAGATGTTAAGAATTTACCACCTATTGAAGAAATACATGGTCTTGAGAACCCGACACGGGTAGTGAAGGTAAATTCCCTCTATAGGTGTCGGTGTCAACCGGCGGATCTCGGGTAGGGGGTCCCGAACTGTGCGACTAGGCCGGATGGTAACAGGAGACAAGGGACACAATGTTTTACCCAGGTTCGGTCCTCTTGATGGAGGTAAAACCCTAGGTCCTGCTTGATTAATATTGATGATATGGGTAGTACAAGAGTAGATCTACCACGAGATCAAGGAGGCTAAACCCTAAAGCTAGCCTATGGTATGATTGTTGTATGATGAAGTTGTCCTACGGACTAAAACCCTTCAGTTTATATAGACCATCCGGAGAGGGTTAGGGTTACACAAAGTCGGTTACAATGGTAGGAAATCTTGAATATCCGCATCGCCAAGCTTGCCTTCCACGCCAAGGAAAGTCCCATCCGGACACGGGCACGGAGTCTTCAATCTTGTATCTTCATAGTCCTGGAGTTCGGCTGAAGGTATAGTCCGTTACCCGAACGCCCCCAAATCCAGGACTCCCTCAGTAGCCCCTGAACCAGGCTTCAATGACGACGAGTCCGCGCGCAGATTGTCTCGGCATTGCAAGGCGGGTTCCTCTCCAAATTCTTCATAAAAGTTTGTAAACACCAGAGTAGTAGGGGCTCTGCAAAATAAGCTTCCATGTATTGCCATAGAGAGAATAATATTAACACCAATCTAATCTGCTGACGTATTCCGCAGCGTGACATCACACTATGGCCCAGCCTTTATTCGAATCATTTTCACTTCTCCACCTCAGCGTGTTTTGCGAGGCGGTTTCCTTGGCATGTCTTGTCAAAGCAGAGATCGTGTCCCCTTTGTTTACGGGATTCTTGTTAATACGGACGTGGGTAACCCAACCGCGCCACTTATCACGGTGCTTGGGAGGCAAGCGAGTTTTACTAGGCTGGTGGGGACGCATAGTCGCATCCGCCCATATAAGGGGATAAGGATCCACCTTTTTACCTACGCCTTCTTCCCCCTTTGCCTATCCATCTTCTGCGCACCCGAGCTCCAGCGCCCAAGCCCGCACTTCCTACCTCAACCCTCTCCAACAATGTCCGGAGTGGGAGGCAAGTGGATGGTCTCCTCCGTCACGGAGGGCCATGTCAAAAGGTTAAGGAAGGCCGGATACTTGTCCAAAGACATCGCGCACCGGCTTCCTGAGGAGGGGCAGCTTCTCCCCACCCCAAGGTCCCATGAGAGGGTAGTATTTCTTCCCCACTTCCTCCACGGACTGAGTTTTCCTCTCCACCCATTTGTCCGCGGGCTCATGTTCTACTATGGCCTAGATTTCCATGATCTGGCCCCAAACTTCATCCTCAATATCTCGGCGTTTATCGTCGTGTGCGAGGCTTTCCTCTGCATTCACCCCCATTTTGGCCTCTGGCTCAAGACCTTCAACGTCAAGCCAAAGGTGGTGCGCGGCAACCAGGCGGAGTGCGGAGGTGCCATGGCGGGAAAAATTGCCAACGTCCTATGGCTCGAGGGCTCCTTTGTGGAGACCTTGAAGGGGTGGCAGTCAGGGTGGTTTTACATCACCGAGCCACATGATCCGAAGTGGATCGCAGCCCCTGAATTCCGATCCGGACCCCCTACGTGGCTCACGTCCTGGAAGGAGACGAGCTTGTCGTGGGGCGACGAAGAAGAGTTGACTGGACTGCAAAAATGCATCCAGTCCCTGGTGAACAAGCAGCTCAAGCTTGTCAATGTAATCCAGGTCATGCTCGTCCGCCGGATCCTTCCGTGTCAAGAACAGGACTTCAATTTGTGGGAGTTCAACCCGGCGCAGCACCGCACCCTGAGCAGGCTCTTCGACACGACGTACGAAGATGTCTCGAGGGGGCTAACCAAAGGCGCCGAGGCTCCCACATCCGCCTCCGAAGATCACGGATTCAGCTCGCAGCATCCTGCTGGCGAGGTAAGATATTTCCATCCTTTACAGGATGTTAAGTTTTTTCATAGTTTGACTCTATGCGGGATCTAAACTCCCTACCTTTGACAGGATTGGCGGGAGAAGTCGGACAGATTAACTGTCCGGCTCCCTTGCCCGAAGACCCAGCCCCTGCTCTCCTAGAGAAGCTGCTGGTTCGGCACCTTATGTGTGCCAGAGAAGAAGGCCAAGAAGAAGAAGGCCACGGGGACTCGAAAGAGTTCCCGACATATGGTGGTGTCGGACGAGTACCGAGACGCACTCCTCCTGTGAAACGAGGAGGAGGAAGAAGAAACTCTCCCCCTCAGCGGGGGGAGGAGAGAAGAGGAAGGCCGCCCCAGTAGGGGAGCCGAGGGGTCCAAGAAGAGTCCGGACAACACACACCTCGCGCCGGACTACGGTCCGACGCCGACGAGGACGAAGAGGAGTGGCCGGACAGGGCCAAGCGTCCGGCAAGATCGTAAGTGTCGGATACCAGAGTAACTCGTGATATTCCTTTTGTTGCACAGCTTTCCCTAACGTCGGATATAATCATGCAGCCGCCCAAGGACGGGCTCGACGAGTCGTCGAGCGGCTCCCTGGATTCATCGGACGTGAATTCAGTTCCGCCCGCTGCTTCCCCCTGTGCTGCGGATGACGCCGAAGTGGCGTCGCGACAAGCTCCGGGGCGAGAGGAGGTGGTCCAGGAGGAGCCGCGAGGCGACCTCCCGGACTCCAGGAGTGAAGGGGACAAGACCCCCCAGGGCTCCAAGTCCGGCTTTAAGCCGGACACCTGCGCCGGAATCATCAACGGTTCCTGGACCGCGGTAGGCGAACTCCTGCCAAGAGGAGCAAGCCTAGAGCCGGCGTCCTCGGTCCAACTGGAAGCGCCGGACAATCTGCTGAGGAGCTTAAGGGCGCCTCCATCGACGAGGAGCACCGTGCCATCATGAGTACGGTGGTCCAGAAGGTTCGGTCCGCCAAAAGCGACTTGAATGAAGTTTGTGCTAGCCTTCTAACAGGCTTCGAGGTAAGTAAAAATATGTAAAAATATTACCATATAGACAGTAGCCCCTGATGCTCTGTTTGGCGTTCCGGAAAGAAAAGCCGAATAGAGGATCTATTAAATATCGCAGGAGTCTAACTAAAAAGGAGTCAATATACGTATGCAAGGCTTCGCTGCTGGCCACCGTCCGCACTGACTGCGGAGGTGGATGCCCTGAAGCAGGGCCTCGAGCGGACCGAGCAAGAGCTTGGCCTTGCCAAACGGCAGCTCGAGGAGAAAGAAGGTAAGAGATACCTTATAGAAAAAATGCCTATAAGAAGACGCAATTGCAAAAAATGACAAGAGTATACTGCTTATTGCAGGGGCCACAACTGAGGTGGCGACCCTCAAGCAGGCGCTGTCCGAGGCCAAGAAGAGAGCGGCCATGGAGCGCACCGAGCGGGAGAAATTTGAGGCGCAGGTCGGCGAGGTGCAGCAAGAGCTTCAGGCTCTCATGAAAAAACATGAGAGTTTGGAGCTCGACTCGAAGATGCGAGCGTCCGAGCTTGCTGCGGCCCTTGAAACTGCCAAATCTGCCAAGGCCGAGGCCCAGAAGGCCCTCCAGGAATTGGATGCAGTGAAAAAGATAGCGGCGAGTAAGGCATTCTCTATGCAAAGCAGACATATAAAAGTAAACTACTTGTTACTTACCCGAATCCAGAGCTCTCCAGGGGCATTCGCAGATCTTCCCCGCAGCGTATCCGATGCCGCCGCATTCTACCGAGCCGAGGAAGGCAGCTCAACGGAGAAGGTGTTCTGGTCTCAGTACGCTGAGGCCGGACACCCTGTGCCCTTGAGCGACCAGCTGAAGCAGCTGGTCGAGCTCCACAAGGCGGCCGAACAGGCCCTGAAGGGCTTCATAGTTCGGCTGTGGCCTAGAGAGGCCCTGCCTGGGAGCTACTTCGGACTGGTGCGGCGGCTGGTGGAGGCTTGTCCAAGGCTCGAGGTCATCAAGCGCTCCGTCTGCATCGAAGGTGCCCGTAGGGGCCCTTGCCCGTGCAAAGGTGCACTGGGGTAAGCTGGACGGTGAGAAGCTTGTGAAGGACGGGCCGCCGCCGGGGAAGGAGCATCGCAAGCCCGAGAACTATTACAAGGATGTTCTTGCTGGTGCCCGCCTTGTGGCGGATGAATGTACCAAGGATGTAATTTTTGAATGAACTCGCTCGTGTTATCCTGTGCGCTGAAAACTTGTTCATATGCGCTAAGCAATGCTTGAATTTAAAAATATTACTTTCTGTGCGGCCGTTTATCAAAAAATTGAGAGATGGCCAGTCGTCGGCTTCTGCCCCCATGCCACTAGTGCTGGGGTGTTCGGGATAAACCTGAGCGCTCTTTTTCCCATGATTGGGTCCGTCAAGGGAGGCAGTCAGCACAACGAACAAGGCAATCGGACTATAATGCTTGAACACTCTCACTTAGCCATAGAACTCTATAATTTTAAATTTCGGCGAAGCCCCTAGTATTCGGAAGACCGAGTTCGGGGCACTATCCACGCCTTGGCCGGAACAAAGCTAGTTCCTCGCTCGAAGCGCATAAGCCTTTAAGGACTCGAAAAACCTCTCGAACAGCGACCGGTCTCTCGCCTCATCATGACAGTCAGTTTTAGCTTTCTCACTGAGGTGCTCGCCCAGCTCAACTGGGGCACAATCGCAGTGGTTCTCCTAGTGCTACCTTAGCCGATATAGCGGAACGTAAGGCACCAAAACATAGGAGCCGGGAAAACCCAACCTATTGACCCAAATCATGATTTGGAGCCGATGCATATAGTGCTATAAGTTCGGGGTGCCGCACTTGTGAAACTGTGATGGACTTCTCACGCCATATTGATGGGTACTGAAGCCCCTGGCGTATTTTGCCGTACCACAGTGTACGGATGCAGCATGTTATTAATAAACATATATATAAAAAGAGGGTAATGCAAAAAATAGACAAAAAGCTATGCATTGTTTATAGAAAGGCTGCTATGAAAGCGGAACGATACAAATAGTGCGATAAGCAAAATAAATTGGACTATTTAACATGTCCTGGCCAGGGGCAGGCCGCGGAATTGTATTAAAAAACAGGTATACTGCTTCGCAATAGAGACCACCTGGGAGTTCCATGATGCGGCGTGGCTTGTCTGCTTCCCTGGATCTTGCATCGTTTGTGCGGCAGTTGAATTGCCGAACGGGTCTTCCGAAGTATGGAGTCCTGAGAGTAAGAGAAAAAGAAGGAATCGGCAAGCCCCTGGTGCGGTTTAAGCCGTATTTCGGGTGTGCCGTGATAGTGCCCCTTCCCCTGTGCCCATGGTATTTCAAGAGCGTAGTTATGTACGCGAAGCACTGGTTTCGCTATATCGCGAGGGCTAGGGTTGGGGCCGCATTGCTACGCTAGCTCGGAACGTGCAGGCGGTCTTGTTGTAGGGTACTCCGGGCGCGCTTGACAGTGTCTGGCTTTTTGAAGGCCGAACTGGAGAACTTGCCTAGAGAGGCTGCTTTGTACTTCTGCTGCGAGCGCTGCCGTGTGCTCCTCCGTTCGGAGGGAGCGTTCAGTGTTCCCATTGACCGTGATTACTCCTCTAGGGCCTGGCATCTTGAGCTTGAGGTATGCATAGTGCGGTACCGCGTTGAATTTTGCGAATGCGGTTCGCCCGAGCAGTGCGTGATAGCCACTATGGAACGGGACTATGTTGAAGATTAACTCCTCGCTTCGGAAGTTATCCGGAGATCCGAAGACCACTTCCAGTGTAACTGAGCCTATACAGTTGGCTTCTACACCTGGTATGACGCCTTTAAGGTCGTTTTGGTGGGCTTGATCCTCGAGGGATCTATGCCCATCTTTCGCACTGTATCCTGGTAAAGCAGGTTCAGGCTGCTGCCACCGTCCATGAGGACTCTTGTGAGATGAAATCCGTCAATGATTGGGTCTAGAACCAATGCGGCGAAACCGCCATGACGGATGCTAGTGGGGTGGTCCCTTCGATCAAAGGTGATCGGGCAGGAGGACCATGGGTTGAACTTTGGGGCGACCGGCTCCATCGCATATACGTCCCGTAACGCACGCTTCCGCTCCCTCTTGGGGATGTGGGTTGCGTATATCATGTTCACCGTCCGCACCTGCGGGGGAAATCCCTTCTGTCCACTGTTGTTCGGCGGCCTGGGCTCCTCCTCGTCATCGCTATGGAGCCCCTTGTCTTTGTTTTCGACTCTTAACTTGTCTGCCTGCTTGAACACCCAACAATCCCTGTTGGTGTGATTGGCTGGCTTTTCGGGGGTGCCATGTATCTAGCACAAGCGGTCGAGTATTCGGTCCAAACTGGACAGGCCCTGAGTTTTTCTTTTGAATGGATGTTTCCGTTGACCGGATTTGTAGCCTCGGAATCCGGCATTAACTGCCGTATCCTCGTTGTTGTTGCTGTTAACGCGGCGCTTTTGTTTGTTCCGACGCGACCTGTCACTTTTGTCCTTGGTATTCGAATTACCAGTGTTCTTGGTTAAGTTGTTACTGCGAGCTAGCCGGCTGTCTTCTCCCGTGCAAAAGCGGGTCATGAGTGTCGTGAGGGCTGCCATAGATTTCGGCTTTTCCTATCCCAGGTGCCGGGCCAGCCACTCGTCACGGATATTATGCTTGAAGGCCGCTAAGGCCTCTGCGTCCGGACAGTCGACTATCTGGTTTTTCTTTGTTAGGAACCGTGTCCAGAATTGCCTGGCCGATTCTTTTGGCTGCTGAATTATGTGGCTTAGGTCATCGGCGTCCGGTGGTCACACATAAGTGCCCTGGAAGTTGTCAAGGAATGCGGCTTCTAGGTCCTCCCAAGAACCGATTGAGTTCGCTGGCAAGCTGTTAAGCCAATGCCGGGCTGGTCCCTTAAGTTTGAGTGGGAGGTATTTGATGGCGTGTAGATCATCGCCGCGGGCCATGTGGATATGAAGGAGATAATCCTCGATCCATACCGCAGGATCTGTTGTGCCATCGTACGATTCGATGTTTATGGGTTTGAAGCCCTCAGGGATTTTATGATCCATTACTTCATCTATGAAGCATAGTGGGTGTGCGGCGCCTCTGTATTGGGCTATATCATGACGCAGCTCGAAGGAGCTTTGTCTGTTGAGTTCGGCCCGGCCGGATTCATTGCGTCCGGAGTGACGATCACCGTCACATGCCGTGGGGCGCCTGCGCGATCCGTAGATCGATCTTGTTTGCCTTGCCTTCTCCTCCAGGATGTCGCGCAGGTCGGGCGCATTTTCCCGTGCCTTAGTATGCTTGACGCGGTGCCGGGGCATGGCTTGAGTGGAGGGCCAAGAGGCCTCTCTGTCGCGGCCACGAGGTGGCCGGTCGGCCATGTCATGCGCTGGTGATGTAGGTGCTTCCTCCTCTAGTCAGGGTAGCAGCCTGCGCTTTGGGTAACTCTTGGAGGGGCATTCGAGTTCATACTCTTCAGCCGCAAGGACTTTAGTCCATCTGTCAGCTAGCAAATCCTGATCAGCTCTAAGTTGTTGCCGCTTTTTCTTGAGGCTGCTTGCCGTGGCCATGAGCCTGCATTTAAAACGCTCTTGTTCGGCAAGATCCTCTGGCACGACGAACTCGTCATCGTCGAGGCTTGCCTCGTCTTCGGAGGGAGGCGTATAATTATCGTCCTCAACCTCTTGGTCCGCCGCCCTCTCGTGAGGGCTGGCTTCTCTGTCCTCCTGTGCCGAATTTTGCTTGGAGGGGGTGTTCTTCGGCGCTATCCGGAGTAGTATTATCTCCCGTGCCGAATCACCGTTTTTGCTTTGGCGGGATTTAGAGCGGCGCCGCTGACGCCGGCGCTTGGGCTGTTTCTTAGAGGTATCGTCACCGCTGTTCCATCGCCATCTCCATCCTTTGGAGTGTCCACCATATATATGTCATATGACGAGGTGGCCTTCCAACGCCCTACAGGTGCTGGTTCTTGTTCGTCTCCTGCATCGTCGTCCATGCCGTCGATGTCTTCGGAGTCGAAGTCAAGCATGTCGGTTAAGTCGTTGACAGTGGCTACGAAGTGGGTGGTGGGTGGGTTTTGAATTTCTTCATCGTCAGTATCCCAACCTTGCTGACCGTAGTCCGGCCAGGGCTCTCCTGATAAAGAGAGAGACTTTAGAGAATTCAGGATGTCGCCGAAGGGCGAGTGCTAAAAGATGTCCGCGGCGGTGAACTCCATTATCGGCGCCCAATCGGATTCGATCGGCGGGGGCGCGGGGGGCTCGGAGTTCGGAGAGGAATCCGGCTCCTCGGAGTCACGGGCCATGCGGAGTGTGGGGCTGGAGTTCGGCTCGATCGCCTCTGAGATCGCAGCCCCTGAGGCAGCGTCCAACCGCTGATCCTCGATTGGCGCAGTGGGCTTCGAATCAATGGTCGGAACCGATACGTGTGCGGCCTCCAAGGTGCTGTTCGGTGGCAGAGCTATATCATGCCCATCGAGACAGTGCGGCACGCTTGGCTGTGGCTCGAATCCGTCGAAGATCAAGTCCCCACGGATGTCAGCCGTGTAGTTTAGGCTTCCAAACCTGACCTGATGGCCAGGGGCGTAACTTTCGATCTGCTCAAGGTGACGAAGCGAGTTGGCCCGCAGTGCGAAGCCGCCGAAGACAAGGATCTGTCCGGGGAGAAAAGTCTCACCCTGGACTGCATCGTGGTTGATGATGAAGAAGCCATCGGGCCTGAAAGCGACGACACAGAGGAACTCTCAATGAAAGTACCAATGTCGGTGTCAAAACCGGCGGATCTCGGGTAGGGGGTCCCGAACTGTGCATCTAGGCCGGATGGTAACAGGAGACGAGGGACACAATGTTTTACCCAGGTTCGGGCCCTCTTGATGGAGGTAAAACCCTACATCCTACTTGATTAATATTGATGATATGGGTAGTACAAGAGTAGATCTACCACGAGATCAAGGAGGCTAAACCCTAAAAGCTAGCCTATGGTATGATTGTTGTATGATGAAGTTGTCCTACGGACTAAAACCCTCCGGTTTATATAGACACCGGAGAGGGTTAGGGTTACACAAAGTCGGTTACAATGGTAGGAGATCTTGAATATCCGCATCGCCAAGCTTGCCTTCCACGCCAAGGAAAGTCCCATCCGGACACGGGACGGAGTCTTCAATCTTGTATCTTCATAGTCCTGGAGTTCGGCTGAAGGTATAGTCCGGCTACCCGAACACCCCCTAATCCAGGAACTCCCGCAATAGGTTTGATGAAGGTGATATTCCTCGTAATAAGTCTGCTAGCCAATGCTTACATGAGTTTGATAATTTTATTGTTAAACAAGAAAACTTCAATGCTTATGTTGGTAGACAATTGAAATGCAATGCTGATATGCTTGAACACTTGAGTGATTATATGTCTAGAGTTAAAGGTGAACTTGAAATTATTAGTAAGACATGCTTCCATGGTTACCACTCAAGTAGAACAAGTACTTAAGGCTCAGAATGATTTGCTCAGTGAATTAAACAATAAGAAAAATGATAATGTTGTTAGAGTTATGACTAGAGGGGGTAAAATGACTCAGGAACCTTTGTATCCTGAGGGCCACCCTAAGAGAATTGAGCAAGATTCTCAGAGAACTAATGTTGATGCACCTAGTTCTTCTAAAAAGAAGAAGAAGAAAAATGATAGGACTTTTCATGCTTCTAGTGAACCTGTTGTTGACAACCTGAGAATCCCAATGATATTTCTTTTTCTGATGCTGAAACACATCTGGTAATGAACATGACCTAGTGATAATGTTAATGATGATGTTCATGTTGATGCTCAACCTAGCAATGACAATGATGTGAGATTGAACCTGCTGTTGATCTTGATAACCACAATCAAAGAATCAATGTTATGATAAGAGAGACTTTGTTGCTAGGAAGCACGGTAAAGAAAGAGAACCATGTGTTCAGAAACCCATGCCTTTTCCTCCTAAATCATCCAAGAAAAAGGATGATGAGGATTTTGAGCGCTTTGCTGAAATGATTAGAACTATCTTTTTGCGTATGCGTTTGACTGATATGCTTAAAATGAACCCTTATGCTAAATACATGAAGGATATTGTTACTAATAAAAGAAAGATACCGGAAGCTAAAATTTCCATCATGCTTGCTAATTACACTTTTAAGGGAGGAATACCAAAGAAACTTGGAGATCCAGGAGTACCAACTATACCACGCTCCATTAAAAGAAATTATGTTAAAACTGCTTTATGTGATCTTGGAGTCGGTGTTAGTGTTATGCCTCTCTCTTTATATCGTAGACTTGATTTGAATAAGTTGACACCTACTGAAATATCTTTGCAAATGGCTGATAAATCAACTGCTATACATGTCGGTATTGT
>NC_053022.1:550868124-550892388 GCF_003073215.2 Triticum urartu
ACGGTAATCCTGTCTTAGATATCATGTTGTTAGACAACAATGAACCTACGAGCTATGGAGAAGCGATGGTGGGCCCGTATTCCGATAAATGGTTAGAAGCCATGAAATCCGAGATAGGATCCATGTATCAGAACAAAGTATGGACTTTGGTGGACTTGCCCGATGATCGGCAAGCCATTGAGATAAATGGATCTTTAAGAAGAAGACGGACGTGGGCGGTAATGTTACCGTCTATGAAGCTCGACTTGTGGGAAAGAGTCTTTTCACAAGTTCAAGGAGTTGACTACGATGAGAATTTCTCACCCGTAGCGATGCTTAAGTCCGTCGGAATCATGTTAGCATTAGCTGTATTTTTCGATTATGAAATCTGACAGATGGATGTCAAAACAAGTTTTCTTACCAGTTTTCGTAAGAAAAGTTGTATGTGATACAATAAAAGGTTTTGTCGATCCTAAGGATGCTAAAAGGTATGCTGGCTCCAGCAATCCTTCTATGGACTAGAGCAAGCATCTCGGAGTCGGAATATATGCTTTGATGGAGTGATCAAAGCTTTTAGGTTTATACAATGTTTGCTAGAAACTTGTATTTACAAGAAAGTGAGTGGGAGCACTACAACATTTCTGATAAGTATATGTGGATGACATATTGTTGATCCGAAATAATGTAGAATTTCTGGAAAGCATAAACGGTTGTTTGAAGAGTGTTTTTCAAAGGAAGACCTGGATAAAGCTGCTTACATATTGGGCATCAAGATCTATAGAGATAGATCAAAGACGCCTGATGATACTTTCAAAGAACGCACACCTTGACATGTTTTTGAAGGAGTTCAAAATAGATCAGTCAAAGAAGGGGTTCTTACCTGAGTTGTAAGGTGTGAAGTTGAGTAAGACTCGAAGATTGACCACGGCAGAAGAAAGAGGAAGGACGAAGGTCGTCCCCTATGCTTTGTCATAGGCTCTATACGGTATGCCATGCTGAGTACCGCACCTGATGTGTGCCTTGCCACATGTCTGGCAAGAGGGTACAAAGGTGATCTAGGAGAGGATCACCAGATAGCGGTCAAAATTATCCTTAGAGGAATAAGGAAATGTTTCTCGGTTATGGAGGTGATAAAGAGTTCGACGTAAAGAGTTACGTCGATGCAAGCTTAACACCTATCCGGATAGCTCTGAGTAGAGATACCGGATACGTATAATGGAGCAACAATTTGGAATAGCTCCAAGTGGAACGTGGTAGCAGCATCTACGATGACATAAAGTTTTGCGAAATACATAGGGATCTGAATATGGCAAGACCCGTTGACTACAACCTCTCTCACAAGCATAACATGATCAAACCCAGAACTCTTTGAGTGTTAATCACATAGTGATGTGAACTAGATCATTGAGTCTAGTAACTCTTTGGATGTTGGTCACATGGCGATGTGACCTGTGAGTGTTAATCACATGGCGATGTGAACTAGATTATTGACTCTAGTGCAAGTGGGAGACTGTTGGAAATATGCCCTAGAGGCAATAATAAATTGGTTATTATTATTTCCTTGTTCATGATAATCGTTTATTATCCATGCTAGAATTGTATTGATAGGAAACTCAGATACATGTGTGGATACATAGACAACACCATGTCCCTAGTAAGCCTCTAGTTGACTAGCTCGTTGATCAATAGATGGTTACGGTTTCCTGACCATGGACATTGGATCGTTGATAACGGGATCACATCATTAGGAGAATGATGTGATGGACAAGAACCAATCCTAAGCCTAGCACAAGATCATGTAGTTCGTATGCTAAAGCTTTTCTAATGTCAAGTATCATTTCCTTAGACCATGAGATTGTGCAACTCCCGGATACCGTAGGAGTGCTTTGGGTGTGCCAAACGTCACAACGTAACTGGGTGGCTATAAAGGTACACTACAGGTATCTCCGAAAGTGTCTGTTGGGTTGGCACGAATCGAGACTGGGATTTGTCACTCCGTGTAAACGGAGAGGTATCTCTGGGCCCACTCGGTAGGACATCATCATAATGTGCACAATGTGACCAAGGAGTTGATCACGGGATGATGTGTTACGGAACGAGTAAAGAGACTTGCCGGTAACGAGATTGAACAAGGTATCGGGATACCGACGATCGAATCTCGGGCAAGTATTGTACCGATAGACAAAGGGAATTGTATACGGGATTGATTAAGTCCTTGACATCGTGGTTCATCCGATGAGATCATCGTGGAACATGTGGGAGCCAACATGGGTATCCAGATCCCGCTGTTGGTTATTGACCGGAGAGTTGTCTCGGCCATGTCTGCATGACTCCCGAACCCGTAGGGTCTACACACTTAAGGTTCGATGACGCTAGGGTTATAGGGAAAGTATGTACGCGGTTACCGAATGTTGTTCGGAGTCCCGGATGAGATCCCGGACGTCACGAGGAGTTCCGGAATGGTCCGGAGGTAAAGATTGATATATAGGAAGTATGGTTTTGGCCACCGGAAGTGTTTCGGGCATCACCGGTAGTGTACCGGGACCACCGGAGGGGTCCGGGGGTCCACCGGGAGTGGCCACGGGCCCCGGAGGCATACATGGGCCAATAGTGGGAAGGGTCCAGCCCTAGGTGGGCTGGGGCGCCTCCCCACCAAGGCCCAAGGCGCCTCCAAGAGGGGAGGGGGCAAACCCTAGGGCAGATGGGCCCTATGGCCCACCCCAGGTGCGCCTCCCCCTCTCCCCCTTGTGGCCGCCTCCCTAGATGGGATCTAGGGCTGCCGCACCCCTTGGGGTGGGAACCCTAGGTGGGGGCACAGCCCTCCCTCTCCCCCTATATATAGTGGAGGCAAAGGGGCAGCCCAACACACGATTCGATCTCCCTGTTGGCGCAGCCCTACCCCTCTCCCTCCTCGTCTCTCGTAGTGCTTGGCGAAGCCCTGCTCGAGTCCCGCGCTACTCCACCACCACCACGCCATCGTGTTGCTGCTGGACGGAGTCTTCCCCAACCTCTCCTTCTCCCCTTGCTGGATCAAGGCGTAGGAGACGTCACCGGGCTGCACGTGTGTTGAACGCAGAGGCGGCATTTTTCGGCGCTTAGATCGGAATCAACCACGATCTGAATCGCTACGAGTACGACTCCTTCATCCGCGTTCTTGTAACGCTTCCGCTTAGCGATCTACAAGGGTATGTAGATGCACTCTCCTTCCCCTCGTTGCTATATTACTCCATAGATTGATCTTGGTGATGCGTAGAAAATTTTAAATTTCTGCTACGATCCCCAACACATCATAGGTGCGTGGTCTGGCCGCACAAGAGCTAAAGAGCTAGAGAAAAATTAAAGAGGGTAAAAGTGAAAACAAAGGGAGTAGAAGATGAACAAAGAGTACGGCTCTAGGCGTAGAATCTTCGGAGTCTTGCGGTATTCCACGGGTTCGGCTCTAGGCGATTGTCAGATGCATCATGCAGGCAGTACGCTCCTCCTGCGAGAACCTTGTCTATGATGAAGGGACCCTCCTAGTTGGGCATGAGTGTAACGCCCCGGACACACCCGCCGGTGGTCGTTACTCCTGGCGGGATCTAGACTGGCCCCACAGATCAATACTAGTCTTTTCTGCGCAATTTGTCCTCACTCGTGCGCAATCGGGAGCAACTTCCCGGTCAGTCACCCGAAAAAGAAGGAATTCCTAATTGATATGAGTAGTCTATCATCCCTAATAAGCCAGGCTATCACATACACCCCCACTCAGAGGAACCGACGTCCTCGTCGGGCCACAGGAACGTTCCCTCTTGGCACAAACGTCTGTGCTTCCAGTCCGGTACATGTGCCATACCGGGTGCCACGATGGGTCACAAACGTCATGAACAACATGACCGCGCACCTATCCGCAAACATCTGTGTAACCGCGAGGGTAGGCTCTGATACCAACTTGTAACGCCCCGGACACACCCGCCGGTGGTCGTTACTCCTGGCGGGATCTAGACTGGCCCCACAGATCAATTCTAGTCTTTTCTGCGCACTTTGTCCTCACTCGTGCGCAACCGGGAGCAACTTCCCGGTCGGTCACCCATCCTGACACTACTCCAAGCTGAGCACGCTTAACTTTGGAGTTCTGTCCGAATGGGCTCCCGGAAAAGAAGGAATTCCTTATTGATATGAGTAGTCTATCATCCCTAATAAGCCAGGCTATCACAATGAGGCTGTCCTTTTTTTTCTGGCAAGCGTAGGACGAGTTCACCAACATTATACACTACAAAAAAAAGACACATCCGTGACATTTTGGGCCGAACGAAATTTTTTTCTGTCATACATATGACACTTCTATGACGATAATTGTGACAAAACCCGGTATCATCATAGATGTGGTGGGCTCATACTTCTATGACAAAAAATCATGACAGAAAATGGGCTTTTCGTCCTGGGCGGGCCGGAGATGCAGGTGCATGACATTCTTTAGGCCGTCCATGACAGAAAAAAACGTGGTAGAAGCGAGGGGGAGGAAAATTTTGGGGAGTTCTTGGTTACGGTGGGAGGTCGGGGGCCGAGCGATGCGCGTTTCTCTCGTACACGTACGCGCGTGTGTGAGAGGCGTTGGCTCTAACTGAACACGAGCGAGGCGTTGGGCTCTAACTGAACCCGAGGGATTGCACTACAGGCTACGCGTTACTGAACCCGAGCGATCGATCGATGGTTGTTAACTGAACCCGATCGAGCGATTCCTTCGCTAACTGCTGCTAACTGAAGCCGATCGATGCTGCCTCTGGATGAAGTGAGCGTTGCGGGGGGGGGGGGTGGATGAACAGTTCCCGGTGGGGGTGGATGAACAGGACCCCGTGGTGTTGCCTCTGGATGAACAGGACCCCGATCGATCGAGCCGGTTGGGGCTGGATGAACAGGACCCCGTGGAGGGCTGGATGAACAGGACCACCCCGTGGAGGGCAGGATGAACAGTAGACGGTGGAGGGCAGGATGAACAGTAGCCCCGTGGAGGGGTGGTTGAACAGGAGCCGGTGGAGAGCGCGCGGTGGAGGCTGGATGAACAGGAGCCCGTGGAGGCTGGAGGAGGTCGACGGTGGATGAACAGTAGCTCGTGGAGGCTGGAGGGGGTCGACGGTGGAGATGAACAGTATCCCGTGGAGTCCCGTTTTGCGGTACGCCACACCCCCGATGAACAGGACCCCCGTTTCGACCGTAGCGCTCCAACACAAGTCCGTTTCGTCCGTTTTGCGGTACGCCACACCCCTCCCGATCAACAGGACCCCCGTTTCGACCGTAGGAGGTCCGTTTCCTCCGTTTTGCGGTACGCCAGACCCCTCCCGATGAACAGGATCCCGTTTCGAACGGCGGTCGAACACAAGGCCGTTCCTCCGTTCTGCGGTACGCCAGGCCTCGTTTCCATCGCCTGTTCCGTCCAAGCCCTCCCGATGAACACGACGCATCGTTGCCTCCCCATGAACACGACGCATTCCGTTGCCTCCCCATGAACACGACGACGACGCTGTTTCTCCGTTCCGACCCAGCCATGTACACGAGCCCTGCCGTACGTATGCGCGAGTAGGCGTTCGAGACCCCGCCCGTATGTACACATACGTGGCCGTATTTTCTATACTTGACATGCCCGCCTCTACTACGACACGTGCGCGCCTCTACATCCAGTATATATGTACGTACACGTTCGCGACCAGAATGACAACTACGTACGCTTCGACCAGGTGGGTCCCGACTGTCAGGCACTTCCTTGCTGTGCGAAGATGTAGCTGGTGGGTCCCAGCAGTCAGGGGCAAACGTTTTTTCGCGAAATACGGTGGCCCGTTCGGTGGGTCCCGCTGTCAGGTGGAGGAATAATTATTTTCGCGTAATAAGGAGGCACTTCCTTGCTGCGGCCGTGGACCCAGCTGTCAGCCTCTCCACGTACAGTCCACGTCCGATGGAAGTCTTCCTTGACCACATTGACCACGCCGCGCCGAGAGCACCAGGCGGTGGACGACGGCGAGGCCTAGGAAGGGGACGACGCGGAGCCGGGGAAGACGCGGCAGTGGAAGCCCGCGAGAGGAGTACGAGGGTTCACTGGTTCGGCTGCGGTGTGAGGCCGTCGCCGCAGGGCCCAGCCAGCGGTGGGAATAGTAGGGCGGTGAGGCCTCCGCGGCAAGCACAGCCGGCCACGGGAGGCAGGAGCATGCGGCACGACCGGCGCTGCTTTGGGCGGCTGGAGCAAGAAGACCAGAGGTTGAAGAAGCACTACGGCCGTTGGATGGACATCGTACGGTCACTGGAGCTAGAATCGTTCATATTGACTAAGTTGACAAAGCCCTTCGTCCCCGTCAACTTAGTAGACCCACAAGTCAGCCTCCCACCAAGGTGGGTCCCAGCTAGGCGGGGGAGTATTCATTTTTTGGTGCGTAATAAGGAGGCACTTCCGGTGGGTCCGTGCCGACAGCGGGGGGAACGTTTTTTTCGCGAAATACGGTGGCCCGTCCGGTGGGTCCCAGCAGTCAGGGCGAAACGATTTTTTTCGCAAAATACTGGTGACCCGTCCGGTAGGTCCCCGCTGTCAGGTGGAGGAATAATTATTTTGCGCGTAATAAGGAGGCACTTCCTTGCGGCCGCCGTGGACCCAGCTGTCAGCCTCTCCACGTACAGTACTGTTCCGATGGAAGTCGGTCGTCAACCACATTGACCACGCCGCGCCGAGAGCACCACGGTGGTGGACGATGGCGAGGCATAGGAAGGGGACGACGCGGAGCCAGGGAAGACGCGGCAATGGATGCCCACGCGGAGAAGAGTACGAGCGTTCACCGGTTCGGCTGCGGTGTGAGGCTGCCGTTCGCCGCAGAATAACAGGGGGTGTGGGTGAGTAGAGGGATGCCCTGGCCAGCGGTGGGAGTAGTAGGGGGCGCTGAGGCCTGCGCGGCAGCACAGCCGGCCACGGGAGGCGGGAGTAGGCGGTCCCGCCGGCGCTGCTTTGGCGGCTGGAGCAAGAAGATCAGAGATTGAAGAAACACGACGGCCGTTGGATTGACATCCAACGGTTACGTCTGCTAGAATCGTTTGTTGACGTATATAATAACTAAAAAAATCTTGCATACGCGTCAACTAAACAGGCCCACAAGTCAGACCACTCCCTCTTTTTTTAATAATTTATATATAGCTCATGGCAACTTCTTATGCAATTTATTGCAGTCGTTTTTTTGGTTGGCCAGGGCCAATTTCGCATATTTCTGTGGGTTCCAAACTATTTTTAATACCGAAATGTCCAGCCAGATTTAAAGTACTTTGAAGATATATTTAAATTAGGTTAATGCCCAGTGAAATAGGAATCTGAAAATGTGAATAAAATTCAGAAATTATAAAGTAATTGCCAATTTGTCATCTGTTTTTATATTTACAACCCATTTCATATTACTTTCAAGATTTGCAGGCGTCTTGAAAGAGTTGCAGCCCATCAGGGCGTAGAAAAATAAGTAGGCCTGGATTGGGTATTCTTCAGAAAAAATAAACTGGGCTCATTTTCACAAAGAAAAAATAGCTGGGCTGGTCACATGGTGAACATAAAATATAAGCCTGGGCTAGACGGGCCACAGCCCAGTTCAAACCCTGCTCCGTCTCAACAATACCAAACAAAAAAAATACTGCTCGAGTAGCTACGTCCCAGGTGTCAGCCGATCTTGTGTTTCTCTTGTCTATTGACTATATACGCTCCCAATGTCGTGGGTCCCAGATGTCAGGAAAACACTAGGAGGAAGCATTTTATTTTTCCATACGCTGACGTGGTGGGCCCCTACTGTCATCCTCTCCACGTACTTCTGCCGATTCCTGTTGTTTGTTGACCATGTTGACAACGCGAGAGGGCGGCACGCGGCGAGCGCACCAAAGCCGCGGAGGACGTCAGCGTTAACGATTTAGGAGACGGTGGGGCGGCGATGCATGCGCTGAGGCGCAGCCAGTGTGGGAGGCGGAAGCAGGCGGCCCCGCCGGCGCTGGTTTGGTTTTGGCGGCTGGAGGAAGACAGGACTGAAGAAACACGACAACTGTAGTACTTAACAACCTTAACTGAAACCAGCAGGGGCACTTAACAACCAAAGCTGAAAGCAGTATGAGTACTTATACAGGTTCAACCGTACAAAGCACGCCTCGAATAGTGCTACTTTGCCTACAGTTAACCAAGGGTGAGGCCGCCAAGTCCCAGGACAAGGCCCAGGTGCCACCCCGCGCATCCACAACCTTCTGAAAGCGGCTTCATCTCGCAATGTGGTTAATAAACAGGATATTCGCTTTAGAGCCATGGAAAAGCATGAACATATTCTTCTGTCCTATTCTCCAAGATGGACGGGCCTTCATTATTTGAGACCACCCATGAATAAGTATCTTTTCACCTCCAAGGGGAATTGAGTAGGTCGACATAAACATCATGTTGTGACCAAGCGCAAGTCTGACCCGACCATGGTCAGGCATCTGTATAGGAACAATAGAACTCGGTAGTTCCTGTTTCAAGAAGATCACAGCTGTAAAACTGTGTATAAGCAATAGTTTATGAACAACATATATAACAGAAAACAGCTCGTACCATAAGTTTCTCGACACAGTTGGACCTATTCAACGAGTGCAGCAGTGGCACACATATCCCACGTGGCCTTCCACCATTGAAACGCCCCACAAGGACCTCAAGACGATCAATAAAGTGTAGGAACTTGTGGATGTCGATCCAGTCAACTTCAGTGCCATTAGTAACAGCCGAGTTATTAGTGATTACAGTTAGACAGAATAGGTGGATTAAGAAGTAATCGAGGCAACAAGCAAGAACCAGATACAAAACTAACATGGATGAACAATTGGAACGACGTCGGGGTGGAAGATCGCAGTGAAGATGAGACCAGGTTCTGCTATTTCCATCAACATTCGTGCGCCAACTTTCAGTCCGTAACACTTGAGAAAGTTTATCCAAGTTCGGCCATAAAAAAAGCAGCGATCTTCTTGGTTCATGAACCCAACTCGGAACTTATATCCATGGCTTGTCTTCACTGTGACCATTAAACTAGTGTATTCAGTTATGGCAAGGCCGAGCATCTTGAGTACATGTGTTCTGGCAGAGCAAATAATACACTGCAGGAAAAATAATATGAGAACACAACATGTTCAAAAAAACCCCACCCTCCCCGGATAGAAAAGAGGATTCTAGGAACATACTGTGCGTGTTTCAAAAATGTGTTAGGATGAGAAGGAACAAGTGTGGCGTCTCGCCGAGGGCGCAGAAACCTGTAGGGTACTCGCACTTTGGGCACTACAAATGAAACACACTAGATTCAGTAGGAAGAAAAATGCATCAATGGCGGTGGCTGCCATCCTAGGATTACCTGCGACCAAGGGACTTGGGTTTATCGGGGATGGATGAAGAATTCCTACCTAGTTCTCCATGAGAAAACCGTATGCAATCACCGAGAGGGGGTTTTCTCTGAACAAGCAGATGAGGGAGAAAGGGATTCAGGCCCAGTGAACTATTGCAGCTTCATCCGTCCAGCTTACTTCTAAAGCTGGAAAGGGGGGTGGTGATTTGACGGCTCATTGGGCATTACTGCGGTGCTATGACCGGGGTGTGTATACCATGAAGTTGTGCACTCTAATTTATGCATATGGCACGTGGACCCCGTTGCCGGTTGCCCCACATATCAGCGAAAGGAAGTAGAAAGACAGGAGTAACTAGTTACACATAAATATATATTTTGACAGAGAGATACTCCCTCTGTAAAGAAATATACAAATCTTTTATATCACAGGCTCACCTTGCCGAGAAAAATACTCCCTCTGCAACGCACAGGCATTATGGGGGTTCAGCTGAGAATATAATACTCAGATGTTTTTTTGAGGGATAAAAGCTGCTTTATTGAAGATTAACAGTCATAGGTATACAAATAATTTCGGGGGTTCCTGTGAGCCAAAGATGGCATCCACAGGGCAAAGAAGTAGCAGCTTTTGCGAGCACATGCGCTTCAACATTACACTCGCGTTTTTCATGTATAATCTCCATGGTTTGGAACATATTCTTCTTCATCTTGATCTCGTCCATAACAACTTTGCTGGCCCAAGTATGCCTCTCCGATATGCTTGACTGTTGCTGAACAATCGGTGCTAATCTGAACTTGTTGCAGGTTTAAGTCAAGAGCCAGAGATAGCCCCTCGCAACATGCCATTGCCTCTAGGATCTCTGGATCAGTAACACTTTCGCACACCAGTGCCGATGCTCCAAGGAAGAAGCCTGTATGATCCCGGCTCACAACTGCCAGGGCCCCTTTCACCATTGCGAGATAACGCAGCATCAACATTCATCTTCGCCCAACCCACAGCAGGAGGAGGACGCCACTTCTGCACTGAGCTAGTGCTTCTCGAAACCAGGTTCTGGACTTTGGGCCGCAGGCCGACCCTGCATGTTTGGGGGCCCATGTGTTCTACCTCAGCGCTTTTCATATTGCAAGCGATCGGTACGCGCTGGTTTTAGATGTGTCGCAAGGCGAATACACAAAATTGAATAAAGCACGACAGCTATTGGAATGAAATCGAACGACAATTCCTAACCAGCAATCAGAGTTGCAATTCTATCAATGATATACCATGTGATAAATAATACTATCGTACTACTTATACACACAGGACACTTCTTTCACCATGCCAGATTATTACATCAAAATATCTCGGAGGATAGATCAGTTAGGCAGTTGCGTGCTGCTACTGAAGAATTTCGAAGTTGATTTGGACTAGCTCTCCTTGCCGAGAAAGTTCGATTTTGACGTCATCCCCTACCGCAAGATATGATTTAGATTTGAACCTTGACCATCCTTTAGCATCAATCATCATGTGACCATCCTTTGTACTTACGATATATTGAGCAGGTTCATTCACACCAAGGCTGCGCATGGTAAGAGAAACTTGGCTGCGGTCGCCAGGATTGTTGAACGACTCCCTCGTTGCTCTAGGAATTCTCTGTTTTCAAACAAGAAGGCATACCCGAACAGTTAGATCAACACAGTGAGTTATGTGAAACAACATGGAAAGAAAAAAGAACGAAGCACTTGGGCGGGCAATGCTTACCAAGAAGGTTGACATGTCGGTTTTTGTAAGGACTTTGGTATATGAAGTGCGAACTGCAGCCCAGTCTGTTGCCGGTGCAACTGCGCGGGCAAGAGCAGATGCAAGTGCAAGGGTTGGTGCAGGTGCCGAGGCCGCCGCTGCTGCTGCCGGAGATGGTGCTCCTTGTAGAGTTGGTGCCAGTGTCGGAGCAGGTGCCGGTGTCGATGCCCGATCCTCCGGTAGATCAGACTGATCCACTGACGCGGTCAGTGCCCAATCCTCAGCTAGATCAGACTGAGCTGCTGCCGCTGTCAGTGCTAGAGCAACTGTCGGTGCTCGATCTGTGCGAGATAGCGGCGATCGTGTCTGGTCTGCTATGATCAGCTTTCTAACTTGACTAGGATCCGTGACCGTGATCCAGTCTTTTTCTTCATGTCTTTTAAACCAAACTGCAGTTCATCATAGGGATTCAGCTTGTACTCAGACAACAGACTGATCCAATTTTTTCTAGTAATATAAGTGATGGACAGTGCCTTCGTTATTGACACGACATAAGAAGTGAAACCAGCAAAAATAGCCATCGTAGAGCAAACCAAATAGTTTATTTCTTGCCACTATCGTAGAGCAAAAATAGCCATCGTTTCTATGATGAATGTCATATGGAAAAACCTGCATCGTAAAATTGCAGGAAAAGAAAGAAAACATGACATTAAATCAATAAGATTTAGACAGTAAATCAATAAGATTTACTTGATGTGACACGAGTGAATCCTTACCAGGAAATCACTATGTTGAAGTACTAAATAGAAGATTGATCGTTCAACTACGCGTGGCATGCAGGGGCCCCGCCTACTCCCACAAGCAGGACAGTCCAAAGGTCGTGACAAATCGTATGGACCGAACATCCATGGGGCTGGAAATCCTGGTGGGTGCGATAAACCCTGCAGTGCATACAAATATTGGAGTGTGACCATAATTGATAGACCGTCCTCACAAAAAATATGATATGGATACTTCAAAATATACAGACTGAATTGAGTGGACAGACATTAACATAGACCGTTCTCAGGACTGACCACACACCAAAAGCGGCAGTACTAATAAACAATACAGGGTTCACAAACACAAATCAAGTACTGAACAATAGTACTTACTAGAGACAAGCGGATGATGTCAACACGCAAAGTTGCACTAACTAAACTCTGCAGACTATTTCTTGCCACCGACCTATGGGATGAACCCCGCATAACTGACTAAGCCATGGCCTTCGTGGGATATGTCTACACGCACCATCACCATCTTGTCAACCTTGGAGAACCTAACAGAGTGGTCTTTCCACTCATAAACATGATGATGAAGACAGGCCGCATCAGATTTGTTGGGAAGCTTTACAAGAACCACACCCTTCATAATCAAAGGCACAGCCAGGAAATCGTTGTGGTCAAGTACAGCCTCGAGAACACGCCTGACAACAATGCTACAAGAAAACACTAGTTCAAGACACGTGGCGACAAGGACACAGCAGCTGGATAGTTCAGCAGTAGAACTCATCATCAGGTCTTCCAGTTCACACGGCATGACTTTGAGAACTTCATCTCCACCGCGGACCTGGTTCTAATTCAAGCAGAAACTATATTTTATTACTACCTCCGTTTAGAAATATAAGATGATTTTCGATATTATACTCCATATATGACTACATATACGCACAGAAATGAGTGAACAAAGACACTAGAACATAACTTCAAAGGGCATGAGAGCAGAGGGATTACATGCAAAATCCATAACACAAGTTACTGAGGCAAATATACCCTCTTAAAAGGTAGCATTGATGTTCATAAAGTACTCCCTCCGTCCAAAAATTCTTGTCTTAGGTTTGTCTAGACACGGATGTATCAAGTCACATTTTAGTATTAGATACATCCGTATCTAGACAAATCTAAGACAAGAAATTTGGGACAGAGGGAGTAGTTGAAAGTAATCTATAAGAAATCAGTGTCAACAACCTCTTGCATGTTTTGGTCAAAAGAGGAATTTATAACCGTCATTTGGCACACAAAAATCACATGCAAGATCACCCAGAAAGTTGTACTACTAGTACTAGTACTGCGTGCTAGATGAAAAAACACGATCAAGATCGAGAAAAAGATCGTCAAGAAGAGATATTACCTGGACTTACTTAATGAGGGATCCCGGAGAGGGGGGCTTGGACAGGGCGATGGCTTTCAGCTTGTCTGCGGTAGTCTCGGCGGGGTGCTTGCGCTTCTTTGTACCATGAGCCTCGACGGTTTTGGCCGGAGCCATAACATCACTTCGGCCGGTGCTCCAGCGTCCATCAAGAAACTATGAAATAGAAATAAAAGAAAAGAAACCATAATCACAAACCCAAAAGAAGAAAAGAGAGGGAGTTATAGGATCAGTCTCGGGGTTGAAAGACTGGGCCTTGGCCAGAATCAACACCATTGATGCGCTCACCTTTCCTTCTTTGGGAGAGAAGAACAATGGCAGAACCAGGTCAGGGTTTTCTTGAAGGTGAGGAAAAAGATGAGGCAGAAGCGAGGGTTGGGTAGAGATGAAGCTGAGAGAGAAGAGTGAAATAATGGTTGCTTTGTCCGTCCAACTTAATGCTGGAAAGGAGGGGGTATTGTGATTTGACGGCTCATTGGGCATAACTGCGATGCTTCGATCGGGGTAGTCTACTGTCACTCTACTACGGAGTAATTTAGTGCATGGCTGGTGGACCCCGATGATGGCTGTCCCACACGTCGGGGAAAGTGAGTAATTTAGTGCATGGCTGGAGGAGGATCCGCACGGTAGAGCGTGTCCATTGTTTTTCAGAAGAAGAAAAAATGATTACAGCAAGCGTTTCCACTCTTACGATGGAGGAGTGCGAAACACAGCAGCCACTTGAACATACACGGTGCTCCTACTACTAGGCATGTGCAGTGCTTCATACGTCAGTACTACACAATCTTGTTGCTAGTGTAGTAAGATATGACGATAACAAATGATGTTGTGCGCATGTCAACTACTCCTATATGTAACATAGTACCGCTTTTTTGACTGTCCGGTCAAGAATGGACGGTAAGATCAATGTTAACAGAACTAGGTCCACAATGCACGGAGAGTACGGTGCTACAGTACTCCATGGAACATGAACCACATGAAGCACGAATAGTGTTAGGCAGGTTGTATGAAGGGTGCACGGGATGGGAGCAAAAGTTCCCTTCTCGACCAACTTTTGGGTGTTTGGCAGAGTGCATGAAGGGTGCATGAGCCCACACTAGTAGGTTGACAAAAATACACGAAGAGGAAACAACTATATTGAGATGAGAATGCAACCAAACACACCCACACGCTTTGTGCTACAGTGACTGATCTGCACCGTCTGAGTTTGATCCAACGGTCATGTTGCGCCGAGACATGGACATGCCCATGCAGAGGGTTTAGCCCGACGGCCGGCATCGTCGCGCTGGCACGACGGTAGGCATCGCGCAGCCGCAACACGTGCGTGGCAACTTGGTTCACCAAGTGGCTGAGGCGATCCTGGACCTCGTCACGATCGGCCCGCTCGCGCTCCAGCCGGCTCCCCTGACGGCCTATCGTATCTCCCGCTTTCTGCAGCAACGCCGCCGATGCCTCGAGCATCTTTGTGGTGGACGCCTGCCGCTTTTGAAGCTCCGTGAACTCCCGCACATAACGGAGGAGCATGGCACTCCTCTCCTCCTTGAGCTCACGGAGCTCCACGTCCTTGGCCCTGAGCTCCGCATCCTTGGCATGGAGCTCCTGTGTCAGGAGCCTCACCTCGGACTCCGTGATCTGCTGCGCCATGGCACCAGGTAGAAGCAATGGGGAGAGGAAGCAAAGGGGGCGAAACGGCTGAAAGGCAATGCAATCTACGGGAAGGCGGAGGGAGCGGGGAATCTTTTGGTTTTCACCACGGTAAAACACCAGTCGCCGACTTCTCACATCAGGGAGCAGTGGGTACACGAAGAGTCATCGTGACTAATTGCTGCCGTGCCTGCTCGCGTCAATCAAAAAATTAAAAATCCTGCCGCGCCTGCTCCCGTCAATCAAAAAATTAAAAATACTGCCACACCCAAACACCAGAGCAACGTCGCGGTGGATATTTAAATTTACCTGCCGGCAAATAGATAAAAAAAGGGGTGAAAAAACAAATGTGGTGGCGGCCTAGCTAATCGGTCGAACAAGCCCAACTAGCTAGCCACCATGCTTCACTGATGTACTCAGCGGGAAAGGTGGTCTTTCGTGATTTGACGACTCATTTACTTGCTTCGGCGCTACGACCGAGGAGAACCCAGAAAACACGCGGTAGGGCGTCCCACGTCAGGAAGAATATATGCGTGCACCACCGGGGAGGACCCCGAAACCGCGCGGTAGGGTGTGCCACGTCTCGGCAAAGAGGAAAAATGTGCATGTAAAAATAAACTATATCAGACGTAGTAGAGTACCTATGGTTCGACCTTGGGACCCAGCCAGTCGGTTGAAAACACCCCACTAACCACACGGCTTCATCATGCAAACGTGGCACGGAGGATAGATGTGGTTAGCTCCGTCTCGACCAGCCACAATGTCTCTTGTTCTAGGCGATTCTTCTATTTTCCAAGTTTTTTTAGTTGTAATAACACCACGGCAAGCTAGCGCCGCTCTCCATGTGTGCCCGTGCAAAAGTTAGATGATGCAGAGAAGAGAGATTGAGATCGCAGACCTGGGACCCACCAGTAAGTGAGATAACGGTCATGCACGTGTTGACGAGGCACTCCCTCTACTCTACTCAACGCAAGTACTGTATGAAATCAAGTTATGGGACAAAGCCAACAACCCTTCGTTTTTTCAGGCTATCAATTTACGCTTTGTAGTCCAGGTTGCTAGTTCGAATCTTGTCTTTCAGATTTGTTAGTTTTAGGTCCAAATTTGATTAATGACAAGTGGGGCCCCCGTGTGTTGTTCCGATATTTCAGTGTAGGATGGTTTTTTTGAACAAACACTTTGTGCGGTTAGACAAGTAATGTCGGGGGGTTGGTGCGACATATGCCAATGGATGGCTTATCATTGTGGGAGCCAATAAAACATCGCCGGTGCCTGGAAATGGGATAAGGCGAAGACATGCACGCCGGCGAATATTACCCAGCTTCAGGGCTCTCCGAGGAGATAACACCCCTAATGCTGCTCTGTGGGGTCTCCGCATGATCACTAGCTCGGTGGGTTGCTACAGAATGCTCCTTGAGCTATTCGGTGAAAGGATGAGGGAGGGCCAGGCTAGCCCGCTCCTCTTCTCCTTGTGGCGTCTAAAATCTATCCAAAGAGTGATCCCCCCTGCATGGGAACCCTGGGGGGTTTATATAGGCCTACCCCCCAGGGGTACAAGGTAATCCGGCTGGGCGTGGGCCCCAGCCGTCTGTGTCTACGCCCGCCGGCTTCTCCTGGTGGGGCCCGCCGACTGGTGGGCCCGCCGGCTGCCGACCCTTTGGCCGACAGGCCGGCCCCACCGCTCGGGGGTCTTGTCGGGGGCTGGTTACTGTTACCTTGCCCCTGGTGACGATGGCTTTGTCGTGGTAAGCATGGCTACAGTGCCGCCGCGAGGCGGCTCATCACTGTAGCCTTACCTTCTCTTGTCTCCTTAATGAAGCACCTCCTTGGAGGGAGAGAGCTGGCCGGCTGTTGGAAGCCGGCCATACCCTTGGCCGACTGTGGGAAGCCTGGCCGCCTTCGGGATCTCCCTGACCGAGGGGGCCCGCCACCCACGGGTCGTACTGACCCCTCGCCGTGGGTGACGTCACGATCATCGTGGCAACAGTGCCGCGCCGGACGGGGATGGCCGCCCCGTACGGTGCACTGTGGCCATGCGTGCGCCGGGATTCGGGGGTGGCAGGCTTTACTGTAGCCACGCCCCGTCTTGTCGCCGTTATGTGGGTGCGGACTCTGAAGGCAAGATCTTAGCCGCCTGCTGAGGGGCCGGCTCCTGGGAGTCGGCCCTTTTTTGGCCGGTTTCTGGAAGTCGGCCTTCTCATGGTCTTGTTTCTCAAGGATTTCAGGGCTGGGCTGCCTTTGCGCAGCCGGCTTGAGAGGTAGCCGGCTGTGGGAAGACGGCCCCATGTCTTGGAAGCTTGGAGGCTTGTTCGGCCTGTAATTTTTCTGAAGTGCTAGGGGAAGCCGGCTAGGCTACCCGTGGTCATTTACTCCGACAGTAGTCCCTGAAGCTGGTTGGGCTCCAAGGCAGAAAAAAGTCGAGGAGCCCAGTCAGCTTCCTATCTTGAGGAGCTGGGAACCAGAAGCCGGTTTCGACTAGGCACGCCATCTCTTAGAGATCTCGAAGTTTGAAGGCGGGTGCCAGTCGGCGCGCGAGTCTAGCTGTGAACTGACCGCTCGTCGTCTGCGCGCCATGTGGCATCCTCCGGCTGGAGGGGACTGCAAGCCCACGCGCGCGACGGGACGCCGCCACAGTCTGGGGCCCGCCACTATAGGGCCTCGGCCCACGTGCGGATCTTCTGCGGCCTGGACGGACCATGCGCGCCCCAGTGGCGGTTTCCCCACGCCGTAATGGCGCAATAATCGTGGGGCGTGGGGGGAGTGGGTGCAGTTAATCCCGCACCCCCCCATGTCCTGCCTCCTCGGCTTCATCGCACGAGGCTATAAGTAGGGGTAGAGGAGGGGAGCGCCAAAATGCTCGCGCGCACTCCCTCGCTCCGCCCCCTCCTTCTTCCTCCTCTCGTCACGACAGCTACCTGCCGCCGCTCGGCCTTCCTGCCAATCTTCTTGGCTCGCCGCCGCTTCGTCGCAGCTGGGTCGTGCGCCCTCCTTTCGTCGTACCTTTCTCGCTGCCGCGCCGTCCCCATGGCGTTGTCGAGCTCCTGGGATGGCTCCAACGTCCATGACGACCACGTTGACTTCCTCCGTCGGACGCGGTGGTTGCTGGGCGCGGATCTCGTACGGGTCCGCCTCGCGCCGGAGAGGGAGATCTCGCCGGCGCCAGAAGAGGATGAGCGGGTAATCTTCCGCTCGCACTGCCTGCGCGGCTTCGGCCTGCCAGCGAGCGGGTTCCTCCACTCGTTCCTTGAATTTTATCATCTCCAGCCGCATCACCTCACTCCCAATGCGGTGATGCTGTTGTCGGCCTTCGTCACCCTGTGCGAGGGTTTTCTCGGCGTCCTCCCTACTCTTGAACTGTGGGGAGAGTTCTTTCAGTGCAAGCTCGGCACCGTCGTCGCGGGCGAGCCCGCCCCATGTAGTGCCTTCATCGCCATGCGGAGGGCGAGCGACAACAACCCGTTTCCTCTCATCCCGCTGATCCAGTCGGTGAAGCTCTGGCAGAAGTCCTACTTCTACGTGAACAATATTGCTCCGCAAGGCAACTTCGTCAACCTACCGGCTTACATAGCCGGCCCGCCGGCTGGGAGGCAGCCTTCATGGTCCTTCCGTTCCAGGTCGCTACCTTCGGGCAGGTCCGCCTCCGTTGCCCGGCTCCGGGTGGTGATCCAGTCGGAGGGTCTGTCCGGGGCCGACCTGGTGCCCGCCTTCGTGGAGCGCCGGGTGCTCCCGCTCCAGGGCCGACCTCATATGATCTGCCAGATGAGCAGCCGCTTCGACCCGTGCCGCTAAGCACCAAGGAGATGCCTCACGCCGAGGTGTCTTACATGGTGAACTACATTTCCAACTGCAAGCTCACCGAGGAGTGGCAGTATGGCAAGGTGCCGTACTCTCGCGCCAATCCTCCGCCGGTGGTAAGTTTCTCTTCCTCTTTATCTTTGCTGTTGCCGAGTTCATGGTGGCCGACTCCTGACCAGCCGGCCTTTCTTTGGCAGAACCCCATGCTTCCGCCAGCAGCCGGGGCCGCAGGGGTGGAACGCCAGTTCCTCCCCGACCGATACGATGGACGATGTAGACGACCCAGACCTGGGGGCGGCGCCATGGAGGACGACGTCGCGGGGGAAGGCGGCGACGCAGGCGGGTCCGGGATCGGGGCCGGCTTCGAGGACTGGCCAGATGACGACGAGGCCGAAGTCATCGCGCGCCGCACCGGCGCCCGAGCACCATGGTGCGGGCCCATCCGCCGGGCCGACTGCCCAGGGCGGCGCGCAGAAGCGCCGGGCCGCGTCGACCCACTTCGGCAGTCGGCCGAAGAAGCCCAAGAGTACCACGGCGGCGACCAAGCGGGACGAGGCGGCCGCGAAGGCAGCCTGCTTCCGCAAGGTGGTGAAGCAGGCCTAGGCGGTCTCAGCGTAAGTGTCACTGTTCTTATGCCTTTCTTTTTTTCTTCTTCTTTGGTTGATGTTTTTCCAAACCCTTTTTCTCAATTTATCAAACAGGGGCCCTCTTTCCCTTGGGCGAGTCCCGGCCGCCTCCATAGTCGGAGCCGTAGGAGGGTCTTCAAACTCGCGCCGGGTAGATCCCCGCGCCAACCTCCTAGAGGCGATGGAGCGGAATGCGCGGGAAGCGCGAGAGGAGCGGGAGGCGGAGGAGCGGAGGGCGGCTCGGGAGGCGGAGCAGAAGTCGGCGGAGGCGCGAGCCGTCGCAGCCGCCAAGGCCCAGGCGGAGGCTGCAGACGTGGAGAGGGAGGCGGAGGCCCTGCAGAACCAGCCTCCGCAGTTCGTCATTCCCCTCCGTGCCACGGCTCCTGACACCCCTGTGCCCCCGTTGGAGGAAGCCGGCCGCGGCCAGCCGGAGATGGAGAGGGAGACGGCGTCATCGCCGCCGACTGTAGTGGGCCGAGGAGGCCGACCTGAAGTGCCGCCAGCACGGCCGGCTGGGGGCGAGCCGACCATGGGCCGAGGAGGCCGGCGTGCGGGGAAGGCGACTTCAGCGCCGGACGCGCAGAAGACCGTGGACGCCGGCTCGTCTTCCCAGGACCTAGAAGCGGCCAGCGACAGCTCGTCTGGGTGGACACTGGGCGGCAAGACAGCCGTGCTGAAGTTGGCGGCGCAGGACGTCCGGAGCCGGCTTCAGGCCCAAGCCACCGCGCTGAAGCAGTACACCCAGGAGTTTCTCACGACGCGGTCGGTTATTCGGGTGAGTCCTCCTGCTCCTTTGATTGCTTTTAATTTCTTCCGTGGGGCACGTCAGCGCACCCACTAGGTTTAGTCCCCGAGTTCCGAGCCGGCTGCTGAGCAGGCGGCTTGGAACTTATTGGAAAGCTTGATTACCATCTTGTTCTTACTCACGTCCCTTGTCTTCTCTACAGGAGTACCACAACCTCCGCGCGGACGCCTTCAACTCCCAGGCCCAGGAGTTGAATCAGAAAGCCACTGATCTGGCCGAGAGCCAGAGTAAGCGCTCCAATTTTCTTTTAAGTGGGGGCGTGTCAGCGCACCCACTGGGTGTAGTCCCCGAGATTCGGGCCGACTACCGAGTAGTCGGGTCGGATCTTTTCCTGACGACTTCTTTCTTTATATTGCAGGGGCCAATGCCGACTTGAGGAGCCAGCTGAGCGGAGCCCAGACCGCCCTTCGTGCCAAGGAGGCCGAGTGCACCGCCCTGGCTCAAGAGCGTGACCGCCTGGCCAAGAGGTTGGCCGACCAGGAGGAGAGCCACAGGGCGGCCCTGATGGCGGCGCAGGATAGCGAGGCCACCCTCAAAGCTGAGTAGGAGACCGAGGCGGCAAACTGGGCCGAGATGAGGCAGGCGCTGAGCCAAGGCTACAGCCGGGTGGAGGACTTGATTGATAGTAGGCTGCCTTCTTCTTTGCTTCCTTGCCTGCCCTCTACTATCTGATTCATTTTTTTGATTTTGTGTCGCTGCTTTCCTCTTTGCGCAGATTACTTCCTCGGCTACTCAGCCGCCGCCACCCAAGCCATCGAGGCCTACCGCGACATGCGACGGCAGGCGGGCATCGAGATTGCGCCGAATGCCAGCCGGTCACTTGAGGAGCAGCTTCTGGGGCTTCAAGCCTGCCTGCAGCCGGCCCATCGCATGCTCCGCCGTCTTCAGCGCGCCGGAGCGCAAGTGCTGGCTGCCCTCTGGCCTGGCGAGGTGATTCCGCGCACCCCAAGTCGGACCGCCGACTGGCTGGAGGTCGCAGTCGGCCGCTTCATGGCTTGGAAGCCGTCAGCGGCCCGCTCCGGTGCTGGGCGGGCTCTGGAGTTTGTCCGGGCTTGGTATCCTGGGCTGAACTTGGACCAGATGAGCACCTGGCGGCAGGAGGCTGGCGAGGAGCTGGAGGCGGTCCGGCCGGCTATCATCCAGCGCGCCTCGGTGATCGCCGAGTATACCAATACCAGCGCCTTTGCTCCTGAGGTGGATGACACCGGCGTCGCTCAGCCGGAGGAGTGGTTCGGGTTGAACCCGACCGAAGGTGAGGACTCGGCGGAGGATATTGCCTCCAGTGATGAGGGCGAAGAGGAAGAGGGAGAGGATGACGAAGACGCTACGCCGGATGGTGAAGCGACCAGCCCGCCTCAGCCCGATCGTGCTTCTAGCAACGATGCCGAGACTCACCAGCCGGTCACTCCTCCAGCCGGCACCGCCGACTCCGCCAACCTGCCCCACTCGCCTGTTGCTCCACTGGCTTGATCCGCCATCCTAGCTTTCCTGCTTGTTACTTCTTTGAACAATCTTTAAATTTGCGCAGTTCCACCCACTGGGGGTGTATTCAGACTATGTTGAATGCTGGCCTTTCAAAGGTCTTTTGTGTAAATATTATGCATGTGTTTGGCTTCCGTTTATGTTTGCTTTCTATCCTTTGGCTTTTTCCTTTGTCGCCTTCCCATGGCCGCCGCCTTCCCAGCCGGACAGCTGCTCTGCAGTCTGTGGCCGGAGAAGGACTTGGTCGTTTTTGGGAAGGCAAGTACTTGAGCTTTCTCAGATTGCAGCAAGGTGAGCGGGAAGCCGGCCAGCTGACTGCTCTAGTAGTCGGCTGGCAGGGTGGGAGGCTGGCTCGTGTTATATAAGTTCGTTAGTCCTTAGCCGTTTTTTCGCGTGGGCATCCTTTCCTGCCCTTGGCTCTTGCCAGTCAGACAGTCGTTTCTTCGAGCTGCGACTTTTGGCAAGAGGGGGCTTGGGTGCCGGCACACTACCTGTCTGGCTGCAGGTGGAACTTCAGATATAACTTGAGGCGGCGAGTCCCCGGGCCGACTGGTCGAACCCGATGCCGGTCGAAGAAAGCAAGTGTAGCAACATAATCGTATGCGTGATACTCATCTTTCATAGATAAAAGAGAGTAGTCCACGAGTACTCCTCGGGGAACCCTTTGTCTCGTACTTAGTACAAAAGGTAGCGTGCTACGTACTGCTTTTTAACTGTAAAATCTTCGGAGGAGATTGGCATTCCACGGTCGGTCCGACTCCTTGGCGGAATCGTCTCTCTTGCGTGCTTTCGGCTTCTGCGCGTCGATTAGGTAGTAGGAGTCATTGCCTAAAGCTCTACTGATGATGAAGGGGCCCTCCCAAGGGGCCGAGAGCTTGTGCTGGCCGGTTGTTCGCTGGATAAGCCGGAGCACAAGGTCTCCCTCTTGGAAAGATCTTGGCTTGACCTTCCGGCTGTGGTAGCGGCGCAGACCCTGCTGATAGATGGCGGACCGACTGAGAGCTAACAGCCGGCCCTCTTCCAGCAGGTCAACGTCGTCTTCTCGTGCTTCCTGGGCTTCCGCCTCCGTGTACATGGTGACCCGAGGCGAGTTGAACTCGATGTCAGTTGGGATGACGGCCTCGGCACCATATACAAGGAAAAAAGGGGTGAAGTCGGTCGATCTGTTTGGGGTAGTGCGCAAACTCTAGAGGACGGCCGGCAGCTCATCGAGCCAGCAGCCGGCCGAACGCTCCAGTGGCACGACCAGTCGGGGCTTGATGCCGGAGAGGATGAGGCCGTTTCCTCGCTCGACCTGGCTGTTTGATTACGGGTGGGCAACAGACGCTAGGTCCAGCCGGATGTCGCGTGTTGCGCAAAAACGTGCCAGTGCTCCCTTTGCAAAATTTGTGCCGTCGTCGGTGATGATGCTATGCGGTAGGCCATACCGGGTTATAATATCTGCGATGAATGTGACGGCAGTCGGCCCATTCAGCTTTTTGATCGGCTTAGCCTCAATCCACTTGGTAAATATGTCCACAGTGATGAGCAGATGTGTCATGCCGCCGCGTGCCTTCTTGAACGAGCCCACCATGTCCAGCCCCCAGACGGCAAAGGGCCAGGTGAGGGGGATGGTCTTGAGTGCAGAAGCCGGTAGGTGTTGCTTGGAGCTGAAAACTTGGCACCCTTTGCATTTTTTGACTAGTTCCTTGCCGTCTTCCAAGGCAGTCGGCCAGAAATATCCGTGGCGAAAAGCCTTGGCGACGAGTGATCTTGAGGCTGCGTGGTGGCCACATTCGCCTTGGTGGATGTCCCTGAGGATTGATGTGCCCTTCTCTGGTTCGACGCAGCGCTAGAAGTCTCCAGTGACGCTGCGCCTAACAAGCTCTCTGTTGACGATTGTGTAGGCTCCGGCTCGGCGTTGAACTTGTCTTGCCGAGATCTCGTCGGTTGGCAGCTCTATGTTTACTAAGAAGTTGAGGATGGGCTGGGCCCAGGATGGAGCTGTGACTTCTTCTATTGTCAGGACTGCCACTGTGATAGGGGCGAGTGGGTTGGGTAGTGAAGAGTTGGGGTCGGAGTCGGCCATCGCCTGTTGTGTTGATGTAGTCCCCGGGCCGGCTGCAATAGTCGCCGGGCCGAGTTCCGAATTTCCCGGGCCGGGTGCGACTATGGCAGTCCCCGGGCCGCCTGTTGGAGTCCCCGCGCCGCCTGCTTGGTTTCCCAAGTCGGATCCGACTGCGTTGGGGTCAGGCGGCACGAAGATGGAATCAGATTCTAGAGACGGCTTGAGGAGTCGGTGGAGAGAAACGCCGGCTGGTATGGCTTGCCGGGTGGATCCTACTCGTGCCAGGGCATCCGCTTGCATGTTGTCGGCACGTCGTACATGAAGGAACTCACATCCTTCAAAATATCCACTGATTTGCTGGATGAGGAAACGATAGCTCGCCATGTTTGCGTCTTTGGCGTCCCAGTCACGGATGACTGTTGGACCACCAAATCCGAGTCGCCATAGCACAAGATCCGGCGGATGCCGAGTTCTTTGGCTAGCCGGAGCCCGTGTATGAGCGCCTCGTACTCGGCCACATTGTTGGAGGCGGCAAAATGAATTTGCAATGTATACTTGAAGCTTGTCGCCCTTGGGAGAGGTGAGGACGATGCCGGCTCCCAAGCCGGTGTGCATCTTGGACCCATCGAAGTGCATCCGCC
>NC_053022.1:550893388-550904115 GCF_003073215.2 Triticum urartu
TAATTTTAAATTTCGGCGAAGCCCCTAGTATTCAGAAAACCGAGTTCGGGGCGCTATCCACGCCTTGGCCGGACAAAGCCGGTTCCTCGCTCGAAGCGGCATAAGTATTTAAGGACTCGAAAAACCTCTCGAACAGCGACCGGTCTCTCGCCTCATCATGACAGTCAGTTTGAGCTTTCTCTACTGAGGTGCTCAGCCCAGCTTAACTGGGGCACAATCGCAGTAGTTCTCCTAGTGCTACCTTAGCAGATATAGCGGAACGTAAGGCACCAAAACATAGGAGCCGGGCAAACCCAACTATTGACCCAAATCATGATTCAGAGCCGATGCATATAGTGCTATAAGTTCGGTGTGCCGCACTTGTGAAAGTGTACGGACTTCTCACGCCATATTGATGGGTACTAAAGCCCCTGGCGTATTTGTCGGGTGGTAGGTGCGACATATGCCAACGGGTGGCTTATCATTGTGGGAGCCAGTAAAACATCGCCGGTGCCTGGAAGCGGGATGAGGTGAAGGCATGCACGCCGGCGAATCTTACCCAGCTTCGGGGCTCTCCGTGGAGATAACACCCCTACTGCTGCTCTGCGGGGTCTCCGCATGATCACTAGATGAACAAGTAGCTACACGATGCTCCTAGAGCTGTTTGGTGAGAGGAGGAAGAAGGGCATGGCTCGCTTGCTTCTTCTCCTTGTGTGGTGTCTAGAACTAGCGGGATCAACCCTTTGCATGGGTGCCCCGGAGTTTATATAGGCCTACCCCCCGGGGGTACAATGGTAATCCGACTAGGGCGGGGCCCAGCCGTCTATGACTGCGCTAGCCGGCTTCTGCGCCGACTGCTGGGTCCCGCCGGCTGGTGGGTCCCGCCGGCTGGTTACTGTTGCTCAATCTGGGTGACGAGGGCGTCGTCGAGGTAGGCGTGGCTACAGTGCCGCCGTCCGGCAGGTGATCACTGTAGCCTCACCGCGTCTTGTCTCCTTAATGGGGGGGCTCTGGCTGGCTATGGAGAGCCAGCTTTGTCTTGGGCCGACCGGGGATGCAAGGCCGCCTCCGGCGTCTCTCTGCCAGATGGGCCACCGCCCGTGGCCGTACTGGTAGTCTCCATCGTGGATGACATCAGGTCAACATGGCAACAGTGCCGCGCCGGACGGGTCATGGCCACCCGTACGGCGCACTGTGCCAGTCATGCTTCTGGGATTCTGGGGGTGGCAGGCTTCACTGTAGCCACGCCCAGTCACATCGCCGATTAAGGGATGCAAACTTTGAGGGTACGGTCTTGATCACTTTGTGGGAGCCGGCTTCCTGTGGAGTCGGCCCTTCTCGCGGCCGGCTTCTCGAAGCGCCCTCCCGTGGCTTTCTTCACGAGGGCCAAAGTCGGGCCGCCTTACGATAGCCGGCCTGGAGACAGCCGGCAAGGGGAAGCGGCCCACGTCCTGGATCCTTTGTGAGCCGGATGGGCCCGTAATTTTTTCAAAAGGGCCAGGGGAAGCTGGCTAGGCTACCCATGGCTATTTACTCCGACAGTAGTCCCCGAAGCTGATCGAGCTTCGAGGCTGGTAAGGGAACCGAGAAGCTTCGGTCAGCTTCCTATCCTGAGGGGCCGGCTTTGCTGGTGTGTGCCGACTTCGGGGAGCTCCGCCTTTCTTTAGGCGGGTGGGAACGCGGTCGACCCGCGAGCTTACCGCAGGCTTTCCCGCGCGCCAGCATGGCAGCGAAACCCTGCGTGCACAGCGCGCGTAGCGAGACGTCGTTGCAGGCCGGCCCGCCACTCCTAGGCCTCGGCCCGAGCACGGATCTTCTGCGGCCCACGCGGACCGCTCGCCTTCCCGCGGCGATTTTATTACGCCATTAGGGTGCAATAATCGCGGGACACGGGGGAGTGGGCACAGTTGATCCCCACGTTCCCCCACGCCGCGCCTCCTCGTCTCCGCCGCGCGGTCTATAAGTAGGGGGAGGAGGGGGAGCGGCAGAGGCTTCGCACGCTCTCCCTCGCTCCGCCCCCTTTCGCCTTCATTCTCCTTCTTCTCGTCGCCGCAGCCACCCACCGCCGCACCGTTCCGCCGCCGCATCGCCTCGCTTCCATGGCGCTGTCGAGCTCATGGGATGGCTCCAATGTCCAAGAGGACCACGTCGAGTTCCTCCGCCAGACGCGACGCCTGCCCGGCGAGAGATTCGTGCGGGTCTGTTGAGCACCGAAGAACGAGGTTTCGCCGGCACCGGAGGAGGGCGAGCGGGTCGTCTTCCGCTCGCACTGCCTGCGTGGCTTCGGCCTTCCGGCGAGCGGGTTTCTCCGTTCCTTCCTGGAGTTCTACAACCTTCAGCCGCATCACCTCACGCCCAACGCGGTGATGCTGCTGTCGGCCTTCGTCACCCTCTGCGAGGTTTCCTTGGGGTCCTCCCCACGCTTGAGCTCTGGGGGGAGTTCTTCCAAAGCAAACTCGGCACCGTCGTCGCGGGCGTGCCCGCCCTGCGGGGCTTATATCGCCATGAGGCGGTCGGGCGAGAACAACCCGTTCCCGCCCATCCCGCTAATCCAGTCGGTGGAGATCTGGCAGAAGTTCATACTTCTACGTGAAGAACGTCGCCTGGCAAGGCGACTATGTCAACCTGCCGGCTTACGTAGCCGGCCCGCCGGCTGGAAGGCAACCCTCGTGGAGCTTCCGGGCCCGGTCATGTCTCAGGCCGGGAACGCAGCCGTCTCCCGGCTTCGGGTGATGACCCAGTCGGAAGGCCTGACCGGAGCCGACTTGGTGGCCACCTTCGTGGAGCGCCGGGTACTTCCTCTTCAAAGCCGGCCTCACATGATTTGTCAGATGAGCGGCCGCTTCGACCCAAGCCGGCTGAGCACCAGGGAGATGCCTCATGCTGAGGTGTCGTACATGGTGAATTACATCTCCAATTGCAAGCTCGCCGAGGACTAGCGATACGGCAAGGCGCCATACTCTCTCGCCAACCCTCCGCCCGTGGTAGGTTTTTCCTTCTTTTCTCTTGTTGGTGGCCGGTCCTTATGATAGCCGGCTTCTGATTAGTTGGTTCTCCCCTAGCAGAACCCTCTCCTTCCGCCGATGACCGGAGCCGCAGGGGTAGAGCGCCAGCTCGTCCCCGACCGCGCGCTGGACGACGCCGATGACCCGGACTTGGGAGCAGCCGCCATGGAAGACGCTGTCATGGGGGAAAGCAACGAGCCCGGAGGCGCGGGGCTCACGGCCGGCTTCGAAGACTGGCCGGATGATGCCGAGGTCGAAGCCCCCGCATCGCCAGCCGGCGCCTGATCACCAAGGCGCGAGCTCGTCCGCCGCGCCGGCTGCTGGCGGGCGGCGGCCAGAAGCGCCGGGCCGTGTCGATCCTCTTCGGCAGCCGGTCCAAAGAAGTCCAAGGCTTCCAGGGGCGACCAAGGCGAGATGAAGGCGCCAAGAAGGCGGCCCGCCTTCCGGCAAGCGGTGAAGCAGCCGCAGGCGATCTCAGCGTAAGTCGTCGAATGCTTGGACGCATATTTTTTGTTGTTCTTTTCGGTTGAAAAACTCTTCTAAACCTTTCTTTGCTCGCCGGACAGGGCGCCGCTTTCCCTTGAGCGGGTTCCGGGCGGCTCCGTAGTCGGGCCGACTGGAGGGTCTTCAGGCTCCCGCCGCGTGGACCCCGCGCGACCTCAAGGAGGCCATGGAGCGGAAACGCTCGTGAGGGCGCGGGAGGCGGGAGGCGGAGGAGCGAAGGGCCGCCCAGGCAGCGAAGAAGCGGGCCGATGCAGCAGCCAAGGCCCGGGCGAGGCGGCAGCCGCGGAGACGGGAGAGGCTTGCACAACCAGCCTCTGCTGCTCGCCATTCCCCTCCGCACCGTGGCCCCCAACATCCCAGTGCCCCCGTCGAGGAAGTCGACCAAGGGCCGCAGGCGATGGAAGAGGAGGGAGTCAAGTGGCCTCTGTGGAAGGACGCTGCAGACGGCGCCGACCGGCGGGCCAAGGCGGCAATCTGCGCGGCGCCAGAAGCAGCCGGCCGGCGAGAGCCGACAGCAACAACCGGCCTCGAGCGCTGGCAGCGCGTCGGCCACAGGGGGAGGCCGCCGCGCCGGAGCCACATCAGTCGGCGCGGCCAGGACGGCGGAGGCCTTGGAGGTGGCCAGCACCGCCATGTCCGAGTGGACTCCCAGCGGGGGGACGGGCGAGCTGAACGTGGCGGCCCAAGAGGTTCGGAACCGGCTTCAGGCCCAGGCCGCCTTGCTGCAGCAGTACACCCAAGAATTCCTAGCGACGCGGGCCGTCATCCGGGTGAGTCTCCTAGCCTTGTTTGTTTTGTTTTCTTGATTTCTTCCATGGGGGCGCGTTAGCGCACCCACTGGGTGTAGTCCCCGAGTTCCGAGTCAGCTGCTGCGCAGGCGGCTCGGAACTTACTAGGTCCTGACAACCATCTTATACCCGCCTCCTGCCTGTCCTTTCAGGAGTATCACAACCTCCGTGCTGCCGCCTTCAACTCCCAGGCTCAGGAGCTGGGCCGGAGAACCGAAGACTTGGTCAACAGCTGGAGTGCGTCCTTGTCTTCGTTCATCTCCTGTGGGGGCGCGTCAGCGCACCCACTGGGTGTAGTCCCCGAGATTCGGGCCGACTACTGAGCAGTCGGGTCGGATCTTCCCTGACGACTTCTTCCTCATTGGTTTTTCTTTTGTCTTTCGTGCTTGCAGGGGCCAATGCCGACTTGAGGGGGCAACTCAGCGAGGCGCAGGCCGCCCTTCGCGTCAAGGAAACCGAACACGCCGCCTTGGTCCTGGAACGTGACCGCCTGGCCAAGAAGCTGGCCGACCAGGAGGAGAGCCACAAGGCGGCCCTGAAGAAAGCGCAGGATAGCGAAGCCGCCTTGAAGGCCGGGTTCGAGACTGGAGGCGCGGGCTGGCTGAGACCAGGCAAGCGCTGGATGAAGGCTTCGGCTGTATGGAGGACTTAATCGACGGTAGCGCCTTCTTGGCTCCTTGCCTGGCCTTGCCGTTTGATTTTTGTTCTGACTTGTGTTGCTTTTATTCTTTGTGGCAGACTACTTCCCCGGCTACTTCCGCCTCGCCGCCAAGCCAATCGAGGCCCATCGCGAAGCGCGTCGTTAGGCGGGGGCCGACATCGCACCGGACGCGAATCAGACGCTTGAGGAGCAGCTCTTGGCGGTCCAAGCGCGGCTGCAGCCGGCTCATCGTATGCTCCGCCGCCTCCAGCGCGCCGGGGCGCAGGTGTTGGCCGCCCTCTGGCCGGCGAGACGATTCCCCGCACCCCGAGCCGGACTGCCGACTGGCTGGAGGTTGCGGTTGGCCGCTTCGAGGCCTGGAAGGCGTCGGCAGCCCGGCTTGGAGCTGGGCGGGCGTTGGAGTTCGTCCGGGCTTGGTATCCAGGGCTGAACCTGGACCAACTGCGCACCTGGCGGCTGGAGGCCGACACAGAGCTGGAGGAGGTGCGGCCGGCTATTGCTCAGCGCGCTTCGACGATTGCCGAGTGCACCGACATCAGCGTCTTTGCACTTGAGATAAATGATGACGGCGTCGCCCAGCCGGAGGAGTGGTTCGGGCTGAACCCGGCGGCGGGCGAGGACTCGGCAGAGGAGCTCGCCTCCAGCGACGAAGGCGAAGACGACGAAGAAGGGGAAGGCGAAGACGTCGAGCCAGCCGGTGGAACGGCCGACCAGCCTCAACCTGACCGTGCCTCCAGCAACGATGCGCGCACAAGCACGCCCTCTGCGGGAGGCGGTGATCAAGCCGAGGTTCGCCAGCCGGCCACTCCTCCAGTCGGCACAACCGTCTCCACCGACCAGCCCGGCTCATCGGTCGCTCCGCCGGCTTAATCTGCCGTCCTTGCTTTTTCCTGTTTGTTGCCTTTCGCAGTTCCACCCACTGGGGGTGTATCCAAACTATGTTGAATGCTGGCCTCTTGGAGGTCTTTTATGTAAATATTATTCTGTGTATGTTTGGTTTCCCTTCACATGTGCTTTTTATCCTTAGGCTTTTTCCTTCGCCGCCTTCCCCTTTTGGGGAGGTAAGGTACTCGAGCTTTCTTGGATTGAAGTGAAGTGAATGGAAGCCGGCCGGCCGGCTACTCTGGTAGTCGGTCGGCGATAGGAGGCAAGCCGGCTTTCATTATATTAGTCCGTTAGTCCCTAGCCATTTTCCGTGTGGGCATCCTTTCCTGCTTTTAACTCTCGCCAGTCGGACAGCCGGTTCTTCGAACTGCGACTTTTGGTCGAGAGAAAGCTTGGGTGCCAGCACGCTACTTGTCTGACTGCGGGTAGGACTTCTAATATAACTCTAGGCGGTGTTGGGGAACGTAGCAGAAATTCAAAATTTTCCTACGTGTCACCAAGATCTATCTATGGAGAGACCAGCAACGAGGGGAAGGAGAGTGCATCTACATACCCTTGTAGATCGCTAAGCGGAATCATTCAAGAGAACGGGGTTGATGGAGTCGTACTCGTCGTGATTCAAATCACCGGAGATCCTAGTACCGAAAGGACGGCACCTCCGCGTTCAACACACGTACAGCCCGGTGACGTCTCCCATGCCTTGATCCAGCAAGGAGAGAGGGAGAGGTTGCGGAAGACTCCATCCAGCAGCAGCACAACGGCGTGGTGGTGATGGAGGAGCGTGGCAATCCTGCAGGGCTTCGCCAAGCACCGCGAGATATGAGGAGAAAGAGAGGGAGAGCTGCACCAACAGGGAGAGATCAAATCGCGTGTTATGAGCAGCCCCATGCCTCACTATATATAGGGGAGAGGGAGGAGGGTGCGCCCCCTCTAGGGTTCCCACCCCTAGGGGGGCGGCAGCCCTAGATGGGAAAGGGGTGGCGGCCAAGGGAGGATTCCCTCCCCCCCAAGGCACCTAGGAGGTGCCTTCCCCTCCTAGGACTCTTCCTTTTAGGGTTTCCCCACACTAGGCGCATGGGCCCTAGGGGAAAGTGGCGCCCCAGCCCACTTTGGGCTGGATCCCTTTCCCACTTCAGCCCATGGGACCCTCCGGGATAGGTGGCCCCACCCGGTGGACCCCCAGAACCCTTCCGGTGGTCCCGGTACAATACCGATGACCCCAAAACTTGTCCCGATGGCCGAAACAGGACTTCCCATATATAAATCTTTACCTCCGGACCATTCCGGAACTCCTCGTGACGTCCGGGATCTCATCCGGGACTCTGAACAACATTCGGTAACCACATACAAACATCCTTTATAACCCTAGCGTCATCGAACCTTAAGTGTGTAGACCCTACGGGTTCGGGAGACATGCAGACATGACCGAGACATTCTCCGGTCAATAACCAACAGCGGGATCTGGATACCCATGTTGGCTCCCACATGTTCCACGATGATCTCATCGGATGAACCACGATGTCAAGGACTTAATCAATCCCGTATACAATTCCCTTTGTCTAGCGGTACGATACTTGCCCGAGATCCCGATACCTTGTTCAATCTCGTTACCGGCAAGTCTCTTTACTCGTTCTGTAACACATCATCCCGTGATCAACTCCTTGATCACATTGTGCACATTATGATGATGTCCTACCGAGTGGGCCCAGAGATACCTCTCCGCTTACACGCAGTGACAAATCCCAGTCTCGATTCGTGCCAACCCAACAGACACTTTCAGAGATACCTGTAATGTACCTTTATAGCCACCCAGTTACGTTGTGACATTTGGCACACCCAAAGCACTCCTACGGTATCCAGGAGTCGCACAATCTCATGGTCTAAGGAAATGATACTTGACATTAGAAAAGCTTTAGCATACGAACTACACGATCTAGTGCTATGCTAGGATTGGGTCCTTGTCATCAACATCATTCTCCTAATGATGTGATCCCGTTATCACCGACATCCAATGTCCATGGTCAGGAAACCGTGAACCATCTATTGATCAACGAGCTAGTCACTAGAGGCTTACTAGGGACATGGTGTTGTCTATGTATCCACACATGTATCTGAGTTTCCTATCATACAATTCTAGCATGGATATAAACGATTATCATGAACAAGGAAATATAATAAATAATCATTTATTTATTGCCTCTAGGGCATTATTTCCAACAGCGGCCAGTCCCCGGGCCGACTAGTTCGAACCCGGTGCCGGACGGAAGAAAAGTGAAAGTAATGACAAGGTCATAAGCATGATACTCTTCATTCATAGATAAAAGATGGCAGTCCCCGAGCTCTCCTCGGGGGGCCTATTGTCTCGTACTTAGTACAAAAGTTAGCGTGATACATACTGCATTTCAACTGTAAAATCTTCGGAGGAGGTTGGCGTTCCATGGTCGTTCCGACTCCTTGCCGGAGTCGTCTCTCTTGCGTGCCTTGGGCTTCTGTGCGTCGATTAGGTAGTAGGAGTCGTTGCCTAAAGCTCTGCTGATGACGAAAGGGGCCCTCCCAAGGGGCCGAGAGCTTGTGCTGGCCGGCTGTTCGCTGGATCAGCCGGAGCACAAGGTCGCCCTCTTGGAAGGATCTTGGCCTGACCTTCCGACTGTTAGCGTGCGCAAACCCTGCTGGTAGATGGCAGACCGGCTGAGGGCTAACAGCCGGCCTTCTTCCAGCAGGTCGACGCCGTCTTCTCGTGCTTCCTTGGCCTCCGCCTCCGTGTACATGGTTACCCGAGGGAGTCGAACTCGATGTCGGTTGGGATGACCGCCTCGGCACCGTACACGAGGAAGAAAGGAGTGAAGCCGGTTGACTTGTTTGGGTAGTGCGCAGACTCCAGAGGACAGCCGGCAGCTCATCGAGCCAACAGCCGGCTGAACGCTCCAGTGGTACGACCAGTCGGGGCTTGATGCCGGAAAGGATGAGGCCGTTGGCTCGCTCACCTGGCCGTTTGACTGCGGGTGGGCAACGGACGCTAAGTCCAGCCGGATACCTTGCGTTGCGCAGAAACGTGCCAAGGCTCCCTTGGCAAAATTCGTGCCATTGTCGGTGATGATGCTGTGTGGCACGCCGTACCGAGTTGTTATATCTGCGATGAATGTCAGCAGTCGGCCCATTCAGCTTCTTGATCGGCTTTGCCTCAATCCACTTGGTGAATTTGTCCACGGCGACGAGCAAATGTGTCATGCCGCCGCGCGCCGTCTTGAATGGGCCCACCATGTCCAGTCCCCAAACGGCGAAGGGCCAAGTGAGGGGAATGGTCTTGAGTGCTGAAGCCGGCATGTGTTGCTTGGAGCTGAAGAGTTGGCACCCTTTGCAATGTTTAACCTTCTTTGGCGTCATCCAAAGCAGTCGGCCAAAAGAAACCATGGCGGAAGGCTTTGGCGACGAGTGATCTTGAGGCCGCATGGTGGCCGCATTCTCCTTGGTGGATGTCTCTGAGGATTGCAATGCCCTTCTCTTGCTCGACGCATCGCTGGAGGACTCCAGTGACACTGCGCTTGACGAGCTCTCTGTTGACGATTGTGTATGCTCCGGCTCGGCGTTGGACTTGTCTTGCCTCTGTTTCGTCAGCCGGCAGATCTTGGTTTATTAGGAAGTTGAGGATGGACTGAGCCCATGATGGAGCTGCGACTTCTTCTATTGCCACGGCTACTGCGACCAGGGCGGGCGGGCTGGGTGGTGAAATGCTGGAGTCGGCCGCCGGCTGTTGTGTTGGTGCAGTCCCCGGGCCGACTACCGCAGTCCCCGAGCCGGGTGTGGCAGTCCCCGGGTCGGGCGTAACTACGGAAGTCCCCGAGCCGCCTACTGAAGTCCCCGGGCCGACTATCGAAGTCCCCGGGTCACCTGCTTGGTTCTTCGAGCCGGACCCGGCCGCGTCGGGGTCAGGCGGCACGAAGATGGAATCGGACTCTGGAGATGGCTTGATGGACGGCTTGAGGAGGCGTTGTAGAGAGACGCCGGTTGGTATTGCTTTCCGAGTGGAGCCTATTCGGGCCAGGGCATCAGCCGGCTCGTTGTTGGCTCGTGGTACGTGGAGGAACTCGCATCCTTCGAAGTCCTCCGCTGATTTGCTGAACAAGGAAGCGATAGCTTGCCATGTTTGCGTCCTTGGCGTCCCAATCGCCGGATGATTGCTGGACCACCAAGTCCGAGTCGCCATAACATAGGATCCGGCGAATGCCGAGTTCTTTGGCAAGCCGGAGCCCGTGTATGAGCGCCTCGTACTCGGCCTACATTGTTGGAAGCGGCAAAGTGAATCTGCAGCGTGTATCTGAGCTTGTCGCCCTTGGGAGAGGTGAGGACGACGCCGGCTCCCAAGCCGGTGCGCATCTTGGACCCGTCGAAGTGCATGCGCCAATGAGTGGAGTCAGGAGCCGGCGGCAGGTACTGGGTCTCAGCCCAGTCGACGAGGAAGTCGGCCAGTGCTTGGGACTTGATGGCGGTGCGGGGCTGGTAGAAGATCGTGTAAGGGGCCGCTCGATGGCCCATTTCGCCACCCGGCCGGATGCATGCCGGCTGCCTATGATCTCAGGCCAGCGGGGCGGTGCATACGACCGTGATGGGATGCTCTTGAAAGTAGGGCTTCAGCTTCTTGGCGGTGAAGTACACGCCATAACACATCTTTTGGTAGTGCGGGTAGTTCTGCTTCGAGGCGGACAGTACCTCGCTCAAATAGTACACCGGCCTCTGGACCGGCTGGGCTCGGCCCTCTTCTGGGCGTTGGACTACGATGACGGTGCTGACCACCCGGCTGGTTGCAGAAATGTAGAGGAACATGGCTCTTTCTCAGTCGGGGCCGCCAGGACAGGCGGTGTGGCCAGCATCTTCTTCAACTCGTGAAAAGCTTGGTCGGCTTGGTAT
>NC_053022.1:550905115-550922477 GCF_003073215.2 Triticum urartu
ACCACACAAACTCGCTCCTACTTGGGAAGGTCCCTTCATAGTCACCAGAGTCCTCCACAATGGAGCGTACCACCTTTATAATGTCGATCGCCAGATTGATGAGCCACGAGCCTGGAATGCGGAGCTGCTCCGCCCCTTTTATACTTGAATTCTCACTCGGATGAGATGTAATAAGAAAAACTTCTGTAGTTTATTTATCAAAGACAAGAGCGTTATAATTTTCCCAGTGATTGTTATTGTTTTTGTTTGCGTGAGAAATCCCCCAGCGGGTGGCTTAGCTGCGAATCCGTTTCGCCTAAGTTTGTAAAAATAATTTCCTACCGAGTGTTGAGCCAGCCTCCCACTCGGGGGCTTAGCTGCGAACCCGTTTCGCCTAAGTGTTTGAAAATCCTACCGAGTGGTGAGCCAGCCTCCCACTCGGGGGCTTAGCTGCGAACCCATTTCGCCTAAGTATTTGAAAATCCTACCGAGTGGAGAGCGCCTCCCACTCGGGGGCTTAGCTGCAGTCCAGTACTCGCCTAAGTATTTGAAAATCCTACCGAGTGGTGAGCCAGCCTCCCACTCGGGGGCTTAGCTGCAGTCCAGTACTCGCCTAAGTATTTGAAAATCCTACCGAGTGGTGAGCAGCCTCCCACTCGGGGGCTTAGCTGCAGTCCAGTACTCGCCTAAGTATTTGAAAATCCTACCGAGTGGTGAGCCAGCCTCCCACTCGGGGGCTTAGCTGCAGTCCAGTACTCGCCTAAGTTTGAAAAATCCTACCGAGTGGTGAGCGACCCTCCCACTCGGGGGCTTAGCTGCAGTCCAGTACTCGCCTAAGTATTTGAAAAATCCTACCGAGTGGTGAGCGACCCTCCCACTCGGGGGCTTAGCTGCAGTCCAGTACTCGCCTAAGTATTTGAAAATCCTACCGAGTGGTGAGCGACTGAGGGAGTCCTGGATTAGGGGGTGTCCGGATGGCCGGACTATACCTTCGGCCGGACTCCTGGACTATGAAGATACAAGATTGAAGACTTCGTCCCGTGTCCGGAAGGGACTTTCCTTGGCGTGGAAGGCAAGCTTGGCGATACGGATATGTAGATCTCCTACCATTGTAACCGACTTTGTGTAACCCTAACCCTCTCCGGTGTCTATATAAACCGGAGGGTTTTAGTCCGTATGACAACATACAGAACAACAATCATACCATAGGCTAGCTTCTAGGGTTTAGCCTCTCCGATCTCATGGTAGATCTACTCTTGTACTACCCATATCATCAATATTAATCAAGCATGACGTAGGGTTTTACCTCCATCAAGAGGGCCTGAACGTGGGTAAAACTTCGTGTCCCTTGCCTCCTGTTATCATCCGGCCTAGACGCACAGTTCGGGACCCCCTACCCGAGATCCGCCTGTTTTGACACCGACATTGGTGCTTTCATTGAGAGTTCCTCTGTGTCGTCGCCGTTAGGCTTGATGGCTCCTACGATCATCAATAGCGATGCAGTCCAGGGTGAGACCTTCCTCCCCGGACAGATCTTCGTCTTTGGCGGCTTCGCACTTCGGGCCAATTCACTTGGCCATCTGGAGCAGATCGAATGCTATGCCCCTGGCCGTCAGGTCAGATTTGGAAGTTTAAACTACACGGCTGACATCCGTGGGGACTTGATCTTCGACGGATTCGAGCCACTGCCGAGCGTGCCGCACTGTCACGACGAGCATGATCTAGCTCTGCCGCCGAACAGTGCCCTGGAGGCCGCACCCGCATCGGCTTCGACCCTTAATTCGGAGCCAACTGCGCCGATCGAGGATGGGTGGTTGGACGCCACCTCGGGGGCTGCGATCCCAACGGCTATCGAGCCGAACACCAGCCCCGCACTCCGCGAGACTCGTGACTCCAAGGAGCCGGACTCCTCTTCGGACTCCGAACCCTCCGCGCCCCTGCCGATCGAATCCGATTGGGCACCGATCATGGAGTTTACTGCCGCGGACATCTTTCAGCACTCGCCTTTCGGCGATATTCTGAAGACACTAAAGTCTCTCTTTATTAGGAGAGCCCTGGCCGGACTACGGTCAGCAAGGTTGGGATACGGACGATGAAGAAATTCAAAGCCCACCCACCACCCACTTTGTAGCCACTGTCGACGATTTAACCGACATGCTCAACTTCGACTCCGAAGACATCGACGGTATGGACGCCGATGCATGAGACAATGAAGAACCAGCGCCTATTGGGCCCCGGAAAGCCACCTCGTCATATGAAGTATACATGGTGGACGCACCAAAAGATGACGACGAGGAGTGGAAGGACGCACTGAAGGCTTGTCCCCTCGAGAAGCAGTCAAAGCGGCGACGCAAGTGTCGGCCCAAATCCCGCCTCGACAGAAATAACAATCACACAGACCCAGCGCTGGAGCAGGGTGAACCGCTGCCGGACAACGGCAATCCTGATAATCAAACCGAACAAACAAATTCTATCAAGGATAATGGTCTGGACGACATAACACCGGACAGGCACCCGGAGCAGCAGAATGCCTGTAAAAGGCTTGTCACCACCGCGAGGAGTCTTAAAATGTAGAAGCAAAGGCTCAAGGCTGCGCAAGACACACTCCAAATCAGATGGAGTAAAATACTCAACACAGCAGCGAGGTACGGCGACAATCGCCCCTCCAAGAGCTACCCAAAGCGGAAGCTGCTACCTGAATTCGATGAGGAGGCCTCAGACCCCCCCCCCCACAACCAAATATCAAAGCAGCCACCTTGCCGGATAGACGACCCCTCTACCAACACAGAGCGGCATACAACGCCACTCACAATACAACACGCGACCCATGCGGGGGCTCGCACCCAAAGGACGGCGCAACAAGATCCATCTATGGACCACGCAAGCGCGCCCCAACATACAATGCAACACAACAAACATCCGAACAACGCGGTACACCCAGCTACAGGGGTGCCGCACACCCCCTATGTTTCACCAATGAGGTGCTGGACCATGAATTTCCAGAGGGATTCAAACCCGTAAACATAGAGACATATGACGGAACAACAGACCCTGGGGTCTGGATTGAGGACTACATCCTTCATATCCATATGGCTCGAGGAGATGATCTCCACGCCATCAAGTACTTACCCCTCAAGCTCAAAGGGCCAGCTCGTCACTGGCTTAAAGGCCTCCCCGAAAGCTCCATTGGAAGTTGGGAAGAGCTTGAAGACGCCTTTCGGGCAAATTTTCAAGGGACTTATGTCCAACCTCCAGATGCAGACGATTTGAGTCATATAACTCAACAGCCCGGAGAGTCAGCCCGAAAGCTTTGGAACAGGTTTCTTACTAAAAAGAACCAGATTGTCGACTGTCTGGACGCCGAAGCCTTGGCAGCTTTTAAGCATAGCGTCCGTGACGAATGGCTCGCCAGACACCTCGGCCAAAATAAGCCGAGAACGATGGCCGCATTAACAAGCCTCATGACCCACTTTTGCACGGGTGAGGACAGCTAGCTAGCCAGATGCAGCACCAGCGACCCTAGTACATCTGAAGTTAGAGATGGAAACGGGAAATCACGGTGCAACAGCAATAACAAACGCCGAAATAAAGAAGACAGCACGAAGGGCACGACAGTAAACGCCGGATTCAAAAGCTCTCGGCCAGGTCAAAAGCCGCCCTCTAAAGGCACCAGGGATGAACTGTCCAGCCTCAACAAAATTCTGTACCAAGTATGTCAGATCCATAGTACCCCTGGTAAACCTGCTAATCATACCCACAGAGAATGTTGGGTCTTCAAGCAGTCCGGCAAGCTCAACGCCATACACAAGGGGGGGATACACCAAGTGAAGACGAGGACGAGCCTCCCAAGCAAGACACTGGGGAACAAAAGAAATTTCCACCAGAAGTCAAAACAGTAAACATGTTACACGTAATCAAGGGAAAAGACAACGCGGCACTCCCAGGAAAATATACCCAAGTGCCTGTCACCGCGAAGTCCTGCCACTAGTCGTCTCAACCGATCACTTTCGACCATCGCGATTACTCAGCAAGTATCCGACGCGCAGGATGGGCTACCCTGGTATTAGACCCAGTAATTGGCGGATATCACTTCACACGAGTCTTGATGGATGGTGGCAGCAGTCTAAACCTAATATATCAGGATACAATCCGCGGGATGGGGTTAGACCTAACAAAAATTCGCCATAGCAATACTACCTTTAAAGGAGTAACGCCAGGCCCAGGGGCTCGTTGTACGGGCTCCCTCCTACTACAAGTTATATTCGGCTCCCCCAATAACTTCCGTCGCGACCATTTAACCTTCCACATCGCTCGGTTCCAAAGTGGCTATCAAGCACTGCTCGAACATGAAGCTTCCGCTCGCTTTAATGAAATACCACACTACGCCTCCCTCACACTCAAGATGCCCGGTCCACGTGGCATCATTTCAGTGAACGTAAATATCAAGCGATCTCTGCGCGCCGAAGAGAGTGCGGCTGCCTTGGCGCACACTAAAGGCGCCCGGACCAACGAAAGCATCCAATAGGTCGTCAAGACCTCAGACACAACTAATCAAGTCCGGCGCCGCTATTTATACCGAATAAATGGTCACACCCCTATTTTTCAATAAAAGGGGCTCAACGCGCGCAGACAAGTGGCACTTTCTTCTCATCTTGAATTATACATGGTTTCTTTAAAAACTATCTTTTTGCACGACAACTTTTTCACCTAAATTCCTCTCTTTTACAGACGATCATCACGCTACACCCGTCCAGGATACGACACAACGGAGACACAGGCGCAGACGTGCAGTAGGGACCCGCTCCAAGGATTCTTTTTAGATTAAGACCCTGCATAAACCTTTTTTACTATCTCTTGTTGATACATATCCACCATTGAGAAGGATGCTGACGTCTTGGCATGTGGCCATGCCAGAACAATGCACGTACCTGGACACAAGGGGCTTCTTACAAAGGCCATTATTTAGGCCCGGTTTATACCACAAAGACCGAATACCTTAGGGAGTGTTCGGCGTCGGGAGTTTGGCCCTATATGCATCAGCTCCGAATCATTGTCTTTGGTCAAATGTTGGGTTTACCCGGCTCCTGTGTTTTGGTGCCTTACGTTCCGCTTTACCGGCTAAGGTAGCACCAGGAGAACTACTACGATTGTGCCCTGGTTCATCCGGACGAGCACCTCAGTAGAGAAAGACGAAAACTGATTGTCATGATATAGCGTGAGACTGGTCAACCACTCGATGACCTATTGGAATGTTAGAATTCCTCTGCCTTAACGAAGGGCCGTTTTCCGGCCAGGCATGTACGCACCCCGAGATCGGGAGAGTGCGGAGCCACCAGGGGCTATCTAGTAGCCCCACTGTCAAACTCCTATGGCTAAGTGAAAGTTCTAAAGCATTATAGTCCGGTTGCCTCGCTCTCTCCGCTATCACCTCCTTAATAGGACCAAGACGTTGGGTTAAGTGTGAACGCGTGTTTTTTTCGAGCACCTCCACATTATATGCATGGGGGTTGAAGCCGACGGCTACAATCTTTCAGGTTATACACATGTATACATAAACGGCCGCCCAGGAGGCATCATATTACTTTCAGGCAAAAGTATAAAAATAGCCTTACAAAAATTTATAAAAGCATTTCGCTTACAATGAGATTACATATCACTCAAACATAATATTTTTTGAGCACTGGGTCTCTATCAAACGAGCACCCTCAAGAACTTCTTCAAAGTAGTGCTCAGCAGTCATTCGGCCTACGGCCGAATCCCGCGCTGCAACAGTGGTAGCATCCATCTCCGCCCAGTATGCTTAGCACGGGCAAAGGCCATCCGTGAGCCCTCTATGCACGCCGACCTCTTCATCGCATTAATGCATGGCACCACGTCAAGGAACTGCTGCACCAAGTTGAAATAGCTGTTCGGTTTTGGCCTTTCCGGCCATAGCTGATCCACAACAGACCCCATGGCGAGTCCGGACAAACTATTTAGTTCGGCCCATTCGGCTAATTGGTCAGTCAATGAAAGCGGATGCTCGGGAGAATGGAATTGTGTCCAAAATAGCTGGTCCACTTCACGGTCCGTCTGACCCTGGAAGTACTTGGCCGCATCGGCAACGCTCGCCGCCAAATCCATATACACATCCTCCTAACTCCACAGCCGATTCAGAGAGGCATACCTTGGATCTCCGAACTTCCTCCGCAACATAAAGGATTTCCCAGCTACAATATCCCCGGCTTCCCGTAGCTCCTCCTTCTTCGCCCTCATAGCAGAGAGGATGTCTTTTCTCGTCGCAGCAGCCTTCTCAAGGTCTGATGCCTTCGCTAGGTTTTCCTTTTCAAGAACCCGGAAACGGTCGGCGGCAGCTTTTAATTCTATGGCCATCTTGGCCATCTTATCTCGGCTCTCGCCATGCGCGGCCTTCTCGGCTTTCAACTCTTCGGCCACCTTCAAAGCAGCCGCATTACCAAACCTCGCTTGTTCCTTGGCTCGGGCAAGTTCTGCCCGCAAGGCTTCAACAGTGGCAGCTCCATCTGGACTCACAACATATTAAAGATACCGGCATCATGCTGCTCTTACTATGTGGCGTTTACCAGATAATGACACTTACCCTGTGCCTCGTCAAGACTTTTGTCAACAAGCTCGATGTCGGCGTCTGCCGCATCCAACTGCCGTTTGAAATGGGCAAACTCGCTAGTCCGGCTAGCCACCGGAGCTTCCATCACTTGCACATAGAGGCAGTATGGTTATTACCTGGGAATATGATCCTCTATTCGTCGTCGTTTCTGACGACAACCAGAGTCTCAGGGGCTACTATCTACACAGGGCACACCTAGCATGTGCAGGACTATCATACATTATTTTACATACCTCAAAGCCTGTTAGTAGACTCATAAAAGCTTCATGCAATCTGCTTTAGGCGGACGAGATTCTCTCCATCGCCGTATTCATCAGCACACGGTGTTCATCTGATATGGCCGCTCGCCCCACCAACTCCCTCAGAACATCTGATCGCACACCAGATGGTGTTGGACTCTTTTGTCCGCTCTCTTCGGGAGCCGGACACTGGGAGCTTCGGGGGTCAATGGGATTATCTTCTGGCCTCACCGGACTTGGAGAGGCCCTCCGCGACGACACTTCGGGGTCGCCCACTTCCGGAGCGGAGGAGTCAGGAGGAGGCATTTCGCTCTCCATCATCTCTGGAAGAAGTCCCCTAAAGACGAGCTCATTTGAGAGGGGCTAAGGCCCGAACTGCAAAGATATATGTGGTGGTTATTTTCTCAGAAGAAAAAGATGGCATACCTATACTATTAAAGTATTTCGGGTCACTTACGCGCTGGAGAATTGATCCCCCCGCAGACCTTGTGCGGCAAAAGCACCCCCCCCAAGGTAGGACCCTCTGTGGGAGACTTCTTCTCCTATTTGGAAGCTTCGGCTTTCGAATCCCCGGGCGCATTCCTTTTTCTCCTCCAGTTGCCTTCCTTCATGGAGACGCTCGCTCCCTTGGTTAGAATGGGCAGCGTTGGAGGCCCGTGTCCGCCCGCATTATCCTCCCCAGTATCTTCCTTCAAGGGCTCCGGGCAAGGTGCGACCTGGAGCATCTTTTCCAATACCGGATTGTCCAAACCCTCAGGGAGGGGGCCGAACACCGAATCAACTTCGCCTTTGTTAGCCAGTCCTGGTCAAAAAGCGAACTCTCAGAAATAACTTCGTAACAAATGAGAGATAGTATGTTCGGCCGAAAGATTCCTTACCTGTTCGGCGGCGCGGTTACTGCTCAGGCCCACGTCTTCGGTGATTTCCGGACACTCTACCTGACGTCCGAAGAATGACTTGTACATCTCCTCGTGCGTCAGGCCGAGGAAATTTTGAATGACACGCGGTCCCTCAGGATTGAACTCCCACAAGCGAAGGGGCCGGCGTTTGCAAGGCTGGACTTGACGAACCAGCATAACTTGTATTACCACAACCAAACTAAAATCTCCATTGAAGAGATCTCGAATGCGGCTTTGCAGTATAGGCACGTCCTTGGCTGGACCCCAGCTCAGACCTCTGCTGATCCATGACATCAGTTGTGGTGGAGGGCCCGAGCGGAAAATAGGGGCGGCCGCCCACTTGGCACTTCTAGGAGCCGTGATGTAGAACCACTCCTGTTGCCACAATTCAGACACCTCTGGAATGGAACCTTTGGGCCATGGAGCTCCCGTCATCTTGCATATTGAGGAACCTCCACATGTTGCATGTTGCCCCTCGATCATCTTCGGCTTCACTTCAAAGGTCTTGAGCCACAGGCCAAAGTGAGGGGTAACCCGGAGGAAGGCCTCACACACGACAATAAATGTCGTGATATGAAGAAAGGAGTCCGGAGGTAGATCATGGAAATCTAGCCCGTAATAAAACATCAAACCCCTGACGGAAGGATCCAGAGCAAGGCCTAGACCTCGGAGGAAGTGGGAGACGAACACAACGTTCTCGTTGGGTTCGGGGGAGGGGACGGCCTGCCCTCGGGCAGGTAGCCGATGCAAAACCTCGGCGGTCAGATATCTGGCCTCCATCAACTTTTTGATGTATTCTTCCGTGACGGAGGAAGGCACCCATCGGCCTTGAAGGCTAGATCCGGACATGATTGAAGGTTCGGAGCACCTGACCTGAACTTTGGGTGTTTGAGCTTGAGGTGGGGGAAGGATTCGATTGAGCACGGGAGGGAAAAAAAGTAAAAGCCTTGTCCCTTTATAAAGAGGGTGAATATCAAGCGTCCTCTCCGTGGCCGTTTGGACTTGCCTATAGTCTAGGAGTCCTAGAAGCGGTTGGGTCACCCACGCCCGTATTGATGAGAATCCCAGAATAAGGGGACACGATCTCTGCTTCGACGAGACGTGCCAAGGAAACCGCCTCGCATGACACGCTGAGGTGGGACAATAAAACGATTCGAATAAAGGCTTGGCCGTGGTGTGATGTCACACTACGGAATACGCCAGCAGATTAGATTTGTGTAAATATTATTCTCTCTATGGCAATATGTGGAAACTTATTTTGCAGAGCCGGACACTATCTTTGTGTTCAAAATCTTCTATGAAGTACTTGGAGGAGGAACCCGCCTTGCAATGCCGAAGACAATCTGCGCGCCAGACTCGTCGTCATTGAAGCCTAGTTCAGGGGCTACTGAGGGAGTCCTGGATTAGGGGGTGTCCGGATGGCCGTACTATACCTTCGGCCAGACTCCTGGACTATGAAGATACAAGATTGAAGACTTCGTCCCGTGTCCGGAAGGGACTTTCCTTGGCGTTGAAGGCAAGCTTGGCGATACGGATATGTAGATCTCCTACCATTGTAACCGACTTTGTGTAACCCTAACCCTCTCCGGTGTCTATATAAACCGGAGGGTTTTTAGTCCGTAGGACAACATACAGAACAACAATCATACCATAGGCTAGCTTCTAGGGTTTAGCCTCTCCGATCTCGTGGTAGATCTACTCTTGTACTACCCATATCATCAATATTAATCAAGCAGGACGTAGGGTTTTACCTCCATCAAGAGGGCCCGAACTTGGGTAAAACTTTGTGTCCCTTGCCTCCTGTTACCATCCGGCCTAGACGCACTGTTCTGGACCCCCTACCCGAGATCCACCGGTGCGGGCTCAATCCGCAAGGACGACGAGGTGCAGGTCGACTGCCACCTTCTCCTTGGGAGCTTCGCCACAAATACAACGTGCGCTCCATCTCAATCCGCAAGGACGACGAGGTGCAGGTCGACTGCCACCTTCTCCTTGGGAGCTTCGCCACAAATACAACGTGCGCTCCATCCCATCCGCAAGGACGACGAGGTGCAGGTCGACTGCACCTTCTCCTTCGGAGCTTCGCCACAACACAACTGTGCGCTCCATCCCGACCCGCAAGGACGACGAGGTGCAGGTCGACTGCTACCTTCTCCTTCGGAGCTGCGCCACAAATACAAAAGTTGTCTCGAGTGAAGAACGAGTTCCACTCGACGGAGGATTCATGAAGATATTCAACGATAAACCAAGTTCAGATAAATCCTAAAGGTTCCAGGACCACAGATCGAAGTGCTCGGGCATTCAGCCCGAAAGAGTTTAACGGTTACAAAAACCACTCGGCATTCCGAGGCAAATTTAAGGTGGGGCATAAAAGTTTGTTCACTCCGCAGGAGGAGGACTGGCAGGCTCGACGAACTCGTCCAGGTCGACGCCGTCGGCGATCCGAGTGGCTGCAGCAATAAAAGTCTCCATAAAAGATCGGAAGTCATGCCTCTGGGTGTTGGCGACCTTGATTGCTGCCAGCTTATCTTGTCGCACCTCCTTGCAGTGGACACGAACCAAAGACAGAGCCACATCAGCACCACACCGGGCAGAAGATTTCTTCCACTCCTGCACTCGATCAGGGATCTCGTTAAGTCGAGTCATCAGGGACTCAAGATCATTCTGGAGGTGGCCTCTGGCCAAAGTGCCGTGTCGATCCGTGACGGCGACCTTCAGTCGAGCCAAGTAGTCCACAACACCGTCGATGCGGGATTCCAGTCGGAGCAGATTCATGGCAGTTTCATCTTTCACGGGAGAGTTGATGGGGTCCAAACCTGGCTCAATCCGCCCAGTCTCCTCCTCGAAGTTCTGGCAAAACTCTGCATTCACGATCCAAGGATAAGTCAATTTTCGTATGCTGAGTCGACAAACAACAAAATGTATACCTTCAAGCTTGATGAACAACTTCTTGGCAAGGCTCCTCAGATAGCTCTCCAGATCGTCCCTCCTGCGAGCGATGCCTTCCATCTTCTCGTACAGGTTGAGATTGTCCTTCTTCAAGCGCGTGCACTCCTTGTTGGCTTCGTTCAGAGCAGATTTCATCTTGGTGTTCTCTTCTTCCAATTGGCCGACTGAAGCCAGTTTCTGTTCAGCCAGAGCGGTTCTGTCGTCAGCTTCCTTTTGAGCAGCAGCCAAATCCTGATCCTTCTTCGCCAGAGCTTCTCTCAGTTTTTCTGCAAAGAAATGGTGCTTGATTCAGAAAGAGCAGAAGGGTACTCAAGCCTAAGACAAACCAGTCGACAAGCTCGTCTTACCATTGGCGTCGTCCTTGGCCTTTTGCAGCTCTGTCTTGGCCAATTCCAAGTCAAGGTTTAGTTGGATCTGCTGTTTCTCCAAGTCAGCAAAGCGAGCTCCAAGATCACAAGATTTCTGCAATCAGGGAGGAGAAGTTATTTTACAGCGAAAAACGACAAAGACATAAATACTAAGACTACGGTCGACTGCCCGCAGTCCACCATAGTCTCGGGGACTACACCCAGTGGGTGCACTTTGCGTGCCCCCACCGGTTCTGATCCCACTCGACCGGCCCGCCGGAGTCGAGTGCAGGGAGTAAAAAAAGAGAGAAAGAAGAACTCAGACCATAGAACTCAGACCACAGTCGACTGCCAGCAGTCGACCGCGGTCTCGGGGACTACACCCAGTGGGTGCACTTGGCGTGCCCCCACCGGTTCTGATCCCACTCGCCCAGACCGAGTAGAAGAGACAAACTACCGGTTCGGTTTACACTCGACGCGGCCAGACCAGATCGAGCGAAAGAATCAAAATACAAAGACTACAGTCGACTGCCAGCAGTCCACCGTAGTCTCGGGGACTACACCCAGTGGGTGCACTCAGCGTGCCCCCACTAGTTCAAAAATTCAATCGACGCACCCAGTGGGTGTACAGATGCAAAGATTTTCGGAAAGAGAGTCTTCAGATAGCATATCCTAACAGAACAAGCGGTGACCAACTAACCTGAACGTTGCTTTGGAGAGCCGAGCTGTGCGTCATAGGCGGCCTGACTGGCGTCCCGCACCGTCTTCATCTTCTCCATCATAATGCCCGCCTGGCGTATGGCTTCCTTGGCAGCATTCACTTCGTCCTCTGGGACATGATGGGTCGCAAAAACTGAAGGTGGGTCGGCAGGGGCCTGAGCAGTCGACGAAGAAGGCAAGGCACTCGACAATGGTACGGCGAAGGTAACAGAACCCCGATTGGCATCACCAGCGTCCTGAACGACTGGTTCCGCCTCGGCGTCGACTGTGGCACCTTGCTTGCAGGAGCTTTCCTATTTTTCCTCGTCAAAGGCCTCTCAGGCTCTTCATCATCATCATCGGGGAGGTCAATAATGTTAGGAGCTGTTCAAAGATCAATCGCCAAAATCACATCACCCAATGGTACACATTGCAGTTGAGTCGACCAAATAAAGACAGAATGCACAGAAATCATACCCAGATTGGAAGTGACGCATCCTCCATTACCTCATCCTCGTCCCTGTAAGCTGAGGTCCCGGAAGTAGCAGCGCTGCCAGTTCCAAAGTTCGTCTGGTTAAATCAAGAAAAAACAAACAGCACGGGGCGTCGAGTGAATACAAAGGGAGACACTCACGCAGAAGCGACGGGGATGTCAATCTTAATCTTCGGCAACGCCTTCCGAGGCTTCTGCTCTGCAACTTTGGGATGCTTTGACGCTTTTTCAGTTGGGGTTGGTGAAGAGGTCCGAGGACGCTTTGAAGACTGACCAGCCTGAGCAATCGCCTTTTCACGGGCGCTCGGTCGTTCTTGGTCAAGCTTGGATCGCCTCTCCCTGCGAGGAGGCGACTCGACTTCTTCTTCGTCACTTGGGTCGTCGCTTTCTTCGTCCCCTTCACCGTCAGAATACCATTCGCCACTGTCGCCGCCGCTCGCCTCTCCTTCCAGGTCTTGCTCTTGCTCTCCGTTGGGCATTGAATACATTTCGATAAGGGCCTGAAAGAAAGCAGGAAGAATAAAGTCAGTCGACGCAGTATAGACAGCTGCGCGAGTGAATTCAGATTACAATCAAAAGCTCAGAATCGGACCTTTTCTGGTTCATGGGACTGGTCGAATGGAGGAACTCTCCTGGCTCCCCTGGGGTTGTCCTTGTTTCCGGTGATGCCCGACAGCCACTTCTCCAGTGTGTCGTCATCGACCTCCTCCGGGTGAATCCGAGTGGTGTCGTCAGACCCGAATACATCCACATCGGATGGTCTCGGGCTTGAAGAGGCTGGATGCGCCGCCGAAGGAAAACCTCCAAGAGATCCATACCGGTGACCCCGTCACGGATAAGCTGGACCACTCGTTCGACCAGCACCCTAACCTGCGCCTTCTCCTCCGGGAGCACCTTCAAAGAGGAGGGTTTCCTCACTCGGTCCATGGTAAAAGGAGGGAGGCCAGTCGACTGCCCTGGCGTCGGCTGGTCTTTGCAGTAAAACCAGGTCGACTGCCATCCGCGAACCGAGTCGGGAAGAATCATGGCTGGAAAGGAACTTTTCCCTCTCATCTGAACACCAAGACCCCCACACATCTGAATCACTTGTGTTCTCTCGTCACTCGGATTGGCCTTTTTCACCGTCTGAGAACGACAGGTGAAAATGTGCTTGAAAAGACCCCAGTGAGGCCGACAACCCAAGAAATTCTCGCACAAAGACACGAAAGCAGCGAGATACACGATTGTGTTGGGAGTGAAGTGGTGGAGTTGTGCCCCAAAGAAATTCAGAAATCCCCGAAAGAAAGGGTGAGGAGGCAAGGAAAATCCACGGTCGACGTGGGTGGCAAGGAGAACGCGCTCACCCTCCCGAGGTTGCGGCTCGGATTCCTTCCCCGGAAGCCGCGCCGATCCATGGGGGATCAGCCCTCCTGTCGGCTAGGTCGTCGAGGTCTTCTTGGCGGATCGCCGAGCGGATCCAGTCGCCCTGGATCCAGCCCTTCGGCAGGCCGGCTCGCGAGGAAGATCCACCCCGACTGGTCGCCTTCCCCTTCGCCTTTGCCGTCGCCTTCTTCGCCCGCTCCAGAGCCGCCGTCTTCTCCTTCCCCATCGTCGCCGGCGAGACGCGTACGGAGCGGCGGCGCTGGGGCGAGAGCGAGCGCGACGAAGAAGCCTGAAGAGGAGAAGAGGAAATGAGAACGCACTGTTCAAGAAACCCCGGTCCGACGCCTTATATGAGGTCGCTTCCGAGTGGCTGACTGGTAGGCCCGGACGATCCTGTCAAATCCCGTAACAATCGCGCGCGCGATACGTGGCGAAAAAGGTGGCACGGAGATCGAGGCGGCTCCGCCCTATCCCATCCGATTACTGCGGCCTCCCCCGTCCCGCGCGCTTCCCAAAATTCGAATCCCGCGAAATCTGCGGGCAGCAGAACAACTTGTCAGACGGAAGATCTCCTCCACGCCGTCACTCGGAGCTTTTCAAGTAAAGAAACTCACTCGACAAAAAACTAAGAATGGATCAAGGCGACTGAAAAGGAAGTTGCTGTCATCACTCAGGTTCATTGATCCGAAACAAGATATGCTCATGGCATGAAAAATGAGTCGGAGAAGTTCTCAACTCCTTCCCCACTCAAACCTCGATCCATTCGGGGGCTAATGATGAAGCTATGTACCTAGGGTAGGGTCATGGACCTGTCCTAACTGCCCTACCCAAGGACATCTCTAGAAGAAATCACCTTTCAATCGACTTGGAGGTGTTCCACTCGACAGACTCGAAGACACTCGACCAAGAAGCAATCACTCGACCAAGATCCAACCACTCGACGGCCAGGAGACCTAAAGTCACTCCGCACGCTAACGGTCGGTCATTAAGTAGCTTTTATGGTCATCATAGCACTTTATTAGGGGCGTTACCAGTAACGCCCGACCTTAATGTATTAAAACCCTGCATAACTGAGGGCCGGAGGGGTCCGGCGAACTCTATATAAGCCACCCCCTCCTCAGTGTAAAGGGTTCGCACCCCTGTAATTCATACACGCATAATCCAGTCGACCGCCTCCGGGCTCCGAGACGTAGGGCTATTACTTCCTCCGAGAAGGGCCTGAACTCGTAAACCTCGTGTGCTTACAACTACTCCATAGCTAAGATCTTGCCTCTCCATACCTACCCCCCTACATTACTGTCAGACTTAGAACCACGACAGGCACCTGCCTAGCCCCCTCGCGAGGTATGCGAGAGGGAGAGAGATCATGAGCAAACCAGAGCCGAAAAATGCGATAAAAGGTGAAGGAACCAAATCAGCAAGGAGCGCCAAAAGCAAACTTTAACTAAGGAGAAACGAGCCAACTGCGGAAAGCAAATGAAAAGCCACGTCCGACACCTAATGTAGTCTTCAAGTCTTCTCACCAGCACGGAGCTAAGTGTTTCCACTGGGCATGGGAGGGAGCCCCAAGGCATGAGGCCGGCGCTCCTGAGACTCCGGGGCGTGTACATCCCCAACTCATTATTACATGAGAGTGTCACGGGCGGTGATTCTTCACAGGCACCGGGCCTTCTTCACAGGCTCTGGGCCTTTCTTCACAGGCTCTGGGCCTTGCTTCATGGGTAGAACTTCCGTAGGTGCTGGATGTTCCAGGTGTTTTGGATAGGTGTCCCCTCTTGCGTCTCCAGGCGCACGGCGCCAGGCTGGAGATGTGGACGACCCTGAACGGGCCCTCCCACATGGGTGAGCTTGTGCAACCCTTCCCTGGAGAGGACCCACCTCAGGACCAGGTCACCCATCTCGAGCGTCCGTGGAGCGAATGTTGCGGCAGTGGTAACGCCGCAGCACTTGCTGGTACCTTCCCGCCCTTAATGCAGCTTCGCGACGACGTTCCTCCCCAAGCACGAGATCCATCCCCCGCATGGCGTCCTGATGCGTTTCGTCGAACGCCAGAACCCGCGCGGAGCGATGCTTGACCTCGTGAGGGAGGACTACTTGAGCTCCGTAGACGAGGAAGAACGGAGTCTCGCCCGTTGGCTTGGTAGCGGTGGTGCGGATGGACCACAACACGGACTGGAGCTTGTCGTGCCAGCCCTTGTCGTAAGCCTCCAGATTCTTCTTGAAGGTCCTGGTCTTGAGGCCCCTCAGGACCTCAGCGTTGGCGCGCTCAGCCTGACCATTGCTCCTGGGGTGGGCCACCGAAGCATAGCAGATCTGCGTTCCAAGGTTAGCACAGTAGGTTTTAAAGAGGTTACTAGTAAACTGCGAGCTGTTATCTGTGATGATGCGATTGGGGACCCCGAAGCGGCTCACGAGGCCCTTGATGAACTTGACAGCAGAGCCGGCTGGAATGGTTCGGACGGCTTCCACTTCCGCCCACTTGGTGAACTTGTCGACGGCGACGTAGAGATAACGGTAGCCCCCTAGTGCTCGTGGGAACGGGCCTAGGATGTCTAGCCCCCAACCCACGAACGGCCACATGAGAGGGATGGTTTGGAGGCCCTGAGCAGGCTGATGGATTTGCTTGGCGTGGAATTGGCAAGCTTCACAGGACTTCACCAGCTCGGCTGCATCGTTGAGTGCTGTGGGCCAATAGAATCCGTTGTGGAAGGCCTTGCCGACGAGGGTCCGTGATGATGAGTCATGTCCACAGTCCCCCCCATGTATGTCAATCAGCAGCTCCCTGCCTTGATTACTGGAGATGCAGCACATCGTGACATCGTTCGGTCGTTTCCTGTACAACTCGTCGTCTTGAATGCAGTATGTTGTGGCCTGTCGGGCCACGTGCTCCGCGTCTTCTTCCTTCTCCCGCAGTGTCCCGTGCATCAGGTACTCCTTGAACTCCTTGGTCCAGCACTCCTCCTAGGGCTCGAGTGCCAAGACTAGCCGAGCTCCTGAGGTTGGGCCGCAAGCTGGGGTCCCGTGGCCGGGGGCTATGGGAGCTCCTGCCGAGGCTGAGTCGTGCTTGAAAGAGGTGGCGTAGCTGACGGCTTGAAGAGCCGCTCTTTGAAGACGCCAGGCTCTTGCGGTTGCCGCTTGGATGCTCTCTTGGCGATGTCGTCGGCTTCCTTGTTGGTGCCCTGGGGCACGTGCTGCAGCTCCAAGCCTGAGAACTGCTTTTCCATTTTGCGCACCTCCGCAAGGTAGGCCTCCATGTGCTCGTCCTTTGGCTCGTACACTTTGTTGGAGAAGTTGACAAGGAGCTGCGAGTCGCCCTTGACGGTAAGGCGCCTCACCCCCAGAGCCGCCGCAGCCTTTAGGCCGGCTATGACACCTTTGTATTCTGCGATACTATTGGAGACCTTCTCGCCGTGCTGGAAGCAAAGTTACACGGCATAGTAAAGCTTGTCCTGAGTGGGCGAGATGAGCACTGCTCCAGCCCCCGCGCCATGGTGCGAAAAGGCGCCATCAAAATACATGACCCAGCCATCTGGTGCCTCACTTCCTGGGGAGGTGGACCGGTCTTCTCCTTCCTCAAGAGCCGGGGCATCTGTCCATTCTGCCACAAAATTGGCGAGCGCGGCTCCCTTGATGACCCTGGTGGTGCTGAACTCCAGCTGGAATGCTTGCAGCTCGATGTTCCATTCAGCGACCCTTCCGTCTGAGTTTGGGCTCCTGAGTACCTTCTCCAATGGGTAAGATGAGACGACCTTGATGGGGCGTCCCTGGAA
>NC_053022.1:550923477-550940040 GCF_003073215.2 Triticum urartu
GGCCTACTTGAATAAGAGTTTTTCAATGAAGGACCTTGGAGAAGCTGCTTATATATTAGGCATCAAGATCTATAGAGATATATCAAGACGCCTCATAGGTCTTTCACAAAGCACATACCTTGATAAGATATTGAAGAAGTTCAATATGGATCAGTCTAAGAAGGGGTTCTTGCCTGTGTTGCAAGGTGTGAAATTGAGCTCAGCTCAATGTCCGACCACGGCAGAAGATATAGAAGAGATGAGTGTCATCCCCTATGCCTCAGCCATAGGGTCTATTATGTATGCCATGCTGTGTACCAGACCTGATGTAAACCTTGCCGTAAGTTTGGTAGGTAGGTACCAAAGTAATCCCGGCAAGGAACACTGGACAGCGGTCAAGAATATCCTAAAGTACCTGAAAAGGACTAAGGAAATGTTTCTCGTTTATGGAGGTGACGAAGAGCTCGTCGTAAAGGGTTACGTCGACGCTAGCTTCGACATAGATTTGGATGACTCTAAGTCACAAACCGGATACGTGTATATTTTGAATGGTGGGGCAGTAAGCTGGTGCAGTTGCAAGCAGAGCGTCGTGGCGGGATCTACATGTGAAGCGGAGTACATGGCAGCCTCGGAGGCAGCGCATGAAGCAATTTGGGTGAAGGAGTTCATCACCGACCTAGGAGTCATACCCAATGCATCGGGGCCGATCAAACTCTTCTGTGACAACACTGGAGCTATTGCACTTGCCAAGGAGCCCAGGTTTCACAAGAAGACCAGGCACATCAAGCGTCGCTTCAACTCCATTCGTGAAAATGTTCAAGATGGAGACATAGATATTTGTAAAGTACATACGGACCTGAATGTAGCAGATCCGTTGACTAAACCTCTCCCTAGAGCAAAACATGATCAACACCAGAATTCCATGGGAGTTCGATTCATCACAATGTAACTAGATTATTGACTCTAGTTCAAGTGGGAGACTGTTGGAAATATGCCCTAGAGGCAATAATAAAAGGATTATTATTATATTTCCTTGTTCATGATAAATTGTCTTTTATTCATGCTATAATTGTGTTATCCGGAAATCATAATACATGTGTGAATACATCGACACCAAACATGTCCCTACTAAGCCTCTAGTTGACTAGCTCGTTGATCAACAGATAGTCATGGTTTCCTGACTATGGACATTGGATGTCATTGATAACGAGATCACATCATTAGGAGAATGATGTGATGGACAATACCCAATCCTAAACATAGCACAAGATCGTATAGTTCGTTTGCTAGAGTTTTTCCAATGTCAAGTATCTTTTCGTTAGACCATGAGATCGTGTAACTCCTGGATACCGTAGGAGTGCTTTGGGTGTACCAAACATCACAACGTAACTGGGTGACTATAAAGGTATACTACGGGTATCTCCGAAAGTGTCTGTTGGGTTGACAGGGATCAAGACTGGGATTTGTCACTCCGTATGACGGAGAGGTATCTCTGGGCCCACTCGGTAATGCATCATCATAATGAGCTCAAAGTGACCAAGTGTCTGGTCACGGGATCATGCATTACGGTACGAGTAAAGTGACTTGCCGGTAACGAGACTGAACAAGGTATTGGGATACCGACGATCGAGTCTCGGGCAAGTAACGTACCGATTGACAAAGGGAATTGTATACGGGGTTGCTTGAATCCTCGACATCGTGGTTCATCCGATGAGATCATCGAGGAGCATGTGGGAGCCAACATGGGTATCCAGATCCCGCTGTTGGTTATTGACCGGAGAGCCGTCTCGGTCATGTCTACATGTCTCCCGAACCCGTAGGGTCTACACACTTAAGGTTCGGTGACGCTAGGGTTGTATGGATATGAGTATGTAGTAATCCGAAAATTGTTCGGAGTCCCGGATGAGATCCCGGACGTCACGAGGAGTTCCGGAATGGTCCGGAGGTGAAGAATTATATATAGGAAGTGCAGTTTCGGCCATCGGGAGAGTTTCGGGGGTCAACGGTATTGTACCGGGACCACCGGAAGGGTCCCGGGGGTCCACCGGGTGGGGCCACCCATCCCGGAGGGCCCCATGGGCTGAAGTGGGGAGGGAACCAGCCCATAGTGGGCTGGTGCGCCCCCCCTTGGGCCCCCCATGCGCCTAGGGTTGGGAACCCTAGGGGAGGGGGCGCCTCCACTTGCCTTGGGGGGCACTCCCTCCCCCTTGGCCGCGCCCCCCTAGGAGATCCCATCTCCTAGGGCCGGCGCACCCCCTAGGGAGCCTATATAAATGGGGGGGGGGGGGGGAGGGGCAGCCGCACCCTGAAGTCTTGGCGCCTCCCTCTCCCCTGCTACACCTCTCCCTCTCGCAGAAGAACGGCAAAGCCCTGCTGCGGTGACTGCTGCATCCACCACCACGCCGTCGTGCTGCTGGATCTTCATCAACCTCTCCTCCCCCCTTGATGGATCAAGAAGGAGGAGACGTCACGCTGACCGTATGTGTGTTGAACATGGAGGTGCCGTCCGTTCGGCGCTAGGATCTCCATTGATTTGGATCACGTCGAGTACGACTTCCTCATCCCCGTTCTTTGAACGCTTCCGCGCGTGATCTACAAATGTATGTAGATGCAATCCGATCACTCGTTGCTAGATGAACTGATAGATGGATCTTGGTGAAACCGTAGGAAATTTTTTGTTTTCTGCAACGTTCCAACCACAAGTATCGCGTGAGTGTTAGCAATTATGGAGGACTAAATGATAGTTGAGTATGTGGACTTGCTTTTTAGCTCTGACATAGACTCTTTCCGATGTTATGATAAATTGCAATTGCTTCAATGACTGAGATTATAGTTTGTCGGAGCCCAATAAGGTTTATGATTTATACTTTTGCATTGTGAATAGATCATCACTTGAACATAAGTAATCATATGACAAAATCTATATATGTTGCTGTTATGAGAATAATCATGATGCCTTCATGTCCGTATTTTATTTTTATCGACGCCTCTACCTCTAAACATGAGGACATATTTATTGTTATCGGCTTTTCGCTTGAGGACAAGCGAGGTCTAAGCTTGGGGGAGTTGATACGTCCATTTTGCATCATGCTTTTATATCGATATTTATCCATTATGGACTGTTATTTCACTTTATGTCACAATACTTATGGCTATTCTCTCTTATTTTACAAGGTTTACATAAGGAGGGAGAATGCCGGCAGCTGGAATTCTGGGCTGGAAAAGGAGCAAATATTAGAGACCTATTCTGCGCAACTCCAAAAGTCCTGAAACTCCACGGAATCTTAAAATAAATAAAGAAAAATCCTCACCAAAGATGAAGGCCAGGGGGCCCACACCCTGCTCACGAGGGTGGGGGGCGCCCCTACCTCGTGGGCCCCCTGGTGGCTCTCCGACGTCCATCTTCTCCTATATGAAGTCTTTCGATGAGAAAAAAATAAGAAGGAACTTTTCGGGACGAGACTCCGCCGCCACGAGGCGGAACCTTGGCGGATCCAATCTAGAGCTCCGGCAGAGCTGTTCTGCCGGGGAAACTTCCCTCCGGGAGGGGGAAATCATCACCATCTCATCACCAACGCTCCTCTCATCGGGAGAGGGCAATCTCCATCAACATCTTCACCAGCACCATCTCATCTCCAAACCCTAGTTCATCTCTTGTATCCAATTCTTGTCTCAAAGTCCGGGATTGGTGCTAGTAGGTTGCTAGTAGTGTTGATTACTCCTTGTAGTTGATGCTAGTTGGTTTAATTGGTGGAAGATCATATGTTCAGATCCTATATGCATATTATTACCCCTCTGATTATGAACATGAATATGCTTTGTGAGTAATTACGTTCGTTCCTGAGGACAAGGGAGAAGTCTTGCTATGAGTAGTCATGTGAATTTGGTATTCGTTTGATATTTTGATAAGATGTATGTTGTCTAGCCTCTAGTGGTGTTATGTGAACGTCGACTACATAACACTTCACCATTATTTGGGCCTAGAGGAAGGCATTGGGAAGTAATAAGTAGATGATGGGTTGCTAGAGTGACAGAAGCTTAAACCCTAGTTTATGCGTTGCTTCGTAAGGGGCTGATTTGGATCCATATGTTTCATGCTATGGTTAGGTTTACCTTAATACTTTTGTTGTAGTTGCGGATGCTTGCAATAGAGGTTAATCATAAGTGGGATGCTTGTTCAAGTAAGAACACCCAAGCACCGGTCCACCCACATATCAAATTATCAAAGTATCGAACGCGAATCATATGAACGTGATGAAAACTAGCTTGACGATATTCCCATGTGTCCTCGGGAGCGCTTTTCCTATTATAAGAGTTTGTTCCGGCTTGTCCTTTGCTACAAAAGGATTGGGCCACCTTGCTGCACTTTATTTACTTTTGTTACTTGTTGCTCGTTACAATTATCTTATCACAAAACTATCTGTTACCACTTATTTCAGTACTTGCAGAGAATACCTTGCTGAAAACCGCTTATCATTTCCTTCTGCTCCTCGTTGGGTTCGACACTCTTACTTATCGAAAGGACTACGATAGATCCCCTATACTTGTGGTCATCATTTGCCACAACAATGAGTCTGATATTTGGCATTCACGACTTTGTCACATTAACTTTGGTTGCATGACGTGGCTAGCCAATATGAATTTAATTCCGAAAATCTCTACTGTCAAAGGCTCTAAGTGCCAAGTATGTGTGCAAGCTAAGCAACCTCGCAAGTCCCATAAGACTGCAGAGGCAAGAGACTTGGCGCCACTAGAGCTTATACATTCTGATCTTTGTGAGATGAATGGCGTGTTGACAAAAGGTGGAAAGAGATACTTCATGACGTTGATTGATGACTCCACTAGATATTGTTATGTGTATCTTCTGAAATCAAAAGATGAGGCTTTGACTTTCTTTAAAAACTATAAAGCTGAGGCAGAGAACCAACTTGATCGAAAAATTAAACGGCTTAGGTCCGATCGTGGTGGAGAGTATTTTTCCAATGAATTTGATCTGTTTTGTGCGGAACATGGTATAATCCATGAGAGGACGCCTCCCTACTCACCCCAGTCAAATGGGGTAGCCGAAAGAAAGAACCGAACTCTAACTGATATGGTTAACACCATGTTAGACACTTCGGGTCTATCCAAGGAATGGTGGGGGGAGGCGCTAATGACTGCGTGTCATGTCCTAAACCGAGTTCCCACAAAGCATAAGACCATGACTCCATTTGAGGAATGGGAAAGGAAAAGGTTGAAACTCTCTTACCTACGTACTTGGGGTTGTTTGGCGAAAGTCAATATACCAATTCCCAAGAAGCGCAAGCTTGGACCAAAAACCGTGGATTGTGTTCTTCTGGGCTATGCTTTTCATAGCATCGGCTATAGATTTTTGATAATAAAATCTGAGGTATCCGACATGCATGTTGGTACGATTATGGAGTCGAAATGATGCAACTTTCTTTGAGGACATATTTCCTATGAAGGATATGTCGAGTTCATCAAATCAGGAGATACCTACTCCATCTAGTGAGGAATTCACTGTAATTCCTGAACCCACCATTGCGATGGAACACGTTGAGAATCCTGTTGAGGGTGACAATGGAACTCCTGTGAGGAGTAAGAGACAGAGGACTGCAAAGTCCTTTGGTGATGATTTCATTGTGTACCTCGTGGATGACACACCCAGGACTATTTCAGAAGCCTATGCATCTCCTGATGCTGACTACTGGAAGGAAGCTGTACGTAGCGAGATGGATTCCATCTTAGCTAACGGTACCTGGGAGATCACTGACCGTCCTTATGGGTGCAAACCTGTAGGATGTAAGTGGGTGTTCAAGAAGAAGCTTAGACCTGATGGTACGATTGAAAAGTACAAGGCACGGCTTGTGGCCAAGGGTTATACCCAGAAAGAAGGTGAAGACTTCTTTGATACTTACTCACCCGTGGCTAGACTGACCACAATTCGGGTGCTACTATCACTGGCTGCCTCACATGGTCTTCTCGTTCATCAAATGGACGTTAAGACAGCTTTCCTCAATGGAGAGTTGAAGGAGGAAATTTACATGGATCAGCCAGATGGTTTTGTAGTACCTGGTCAGGAAGGAAAGGTGTGCAAGTTATTAAAGTCTTTATATGGCCTTAAACAAGCTCCTAAGGAGTGGCATGAGAAGTTCGAAAGAACATTAACTGCTGCCGGCTTTGTAGTAAACGATGGTGACAAGTGCGTGTACTATCGCTATGGTGGGGCGAAGGAGTTATTCTTTGTCTGTATGTCGACGACATATTGATCTTTGGAACCAAACTTGATTTAATCAAGGAGGTTAAGGATTTCTTATCTCGCTGTTTTGAGATGAAGGATCTAGGAGTAGCTGATGTTATCTTAAACATCAAGCTGTTGAGAGATGAGAATGGTGGGATCACACTGCTTCAGTCTCATTATGTGGAAAAGGTCTTGAGTCGTTTTGGGTATAGCGACTGCACGCCTTCTCCAACTCCATATGATGCTAGTGTGTTGCTTCGAAAGAATCGACGGATTGCTAGAGATCAACTGAGGTATTCTCAGATTATTGGCTCGCTTATGTATTTGGCGAGTGCCACGAGGCCTGACATCTCTTTGCTGTGAGCAAGCTGAGTCGGTTTGTGTCAAAACCGGGAGATGATCATTGGCATGCGCTTGAGAGAGTTATGCGCTATTTGAAAGGCACCGCGAGCTATGGGATTCACTACACCGGGTATCCAAGGGTACTGGAGGGTTATAGTGACTCAAACTGGATATCTGATGCTGATGAGATTAAGGCCACAAGTGGTTATGTTTTTACACTTGGTGGTGGCGCTGTTTCCTGGAAGTCTTGCAAGCAGACCATCTTAACGAGGTCAACTATGGAAGCAGAACTCACAGCATTAGACACTGCCACTGTTGAAGCAGAGTGGCTTCGTGAACTCTTGATGGACTTACCTATGGTTGAAAAACCAATACCCCCTATCCTGATGAACTGTGATAATCAAACTGTGATCGTCAAGATAAACAGTTCTAAGGACAATATGAAGTCCTCAAGGCATGTGAAGAGGAGACTAAAATCTGTCAGAAAATTGAGGAACTCCGGAGTTATTACGTTGGATTATATCCAAACGTCGAAAAATTGGCAGATCCCTTCACAAAGGGTCTATCACGTAATGTGATAGATAATGCATCGATGGAGATGGGTCTGAGACCCACCGCATGAGTTGTCCATAGTGGTAACCCACTCTATGTGATCGGAGATCCCGTGAAGTAGAAGTGGGAGACAAGCTGTTGGTCAGCTGGGAGGAGAGTATCCCTATATTAATTATCCCACTCCGTGAAGATGCAATACTCTCCTGATCTGCATGGCAGGTTGATACTTATCTTAATGTGTTCCAAGTGGCTTATTCGGGTAAGCAGAGATGTTGTCCTCAAGAACATCTTCTGAGGAACACACCTATATGAATTTGACTGTTAACGTCGCAGTCTGTGAGAATTGGGTGTTCTCTAATAAATTCATGAAAGGCCCTGGATTATGACGTATACGCTCCACCCGCGGGGAAGCCTTGCGGCAGCCCAATATCGGTCAAGAATTTGTGTGAAACTAGTTTCACAGAAAACTTGTAGTTCAAGGCATAGTCCACTATTCAAGTTGTGATCTAGTGTAGCATAAATTTCTAAGTGGAAGTTCAACTTCACAGTCTCCACTAAGCACCGATATATAAAACAATGTTTTGGAACTAAATGATGAGATGTGCCAATGAGACTTTGTGGGGGATTGTTGAAATTTTGCTAGTAGGCCTTTGGCCCAAAGCCCAACTAAAATTCTGAAATTCTCTTGGCCCATTCATGCACACTTGTGAGTGGAGTGAGTGAGGCTAAAGTTTAGTCCCACCCCGGAAGTTGAGAGAGAGTTGCACCTCTTTATAAGGTGAGCTCTTCTACCACTTGTATGAGCATGAGAAGAGGAGACCTACACGCACGCTCCTCCTCCTCGCTCGCCTCGCCACGCACGCCTCGTCACGACGCGCCGTGCGCGGGTTGCGGGATTGAGCCGAGCCGAGGACAGAGCTATACTCCCACTGACCTACCCGGACTTATAGTTTCTCACCACCGTTCCAGATCATTGCGCCGCCAAGCAAGTCTTCTCCATCCCTCCTTTCGGTGTGCACCGGGAGAAGGGACAGCAGGCCTCCGGAACCCCGCCTCTCGTGATCCTGTACGGGAGAGGGGCGATCAGGTTTTTGGGGAGCACACTCACGCGACTGCTGGCAGCGATGACTTCTTCCCCGACCTCGGCAACCCTCATGGGCGACAACGTCAACGCCGGCGGTGCTTGCACCATATGGTAGAATTTCCATGTTCTAAAATATGTGCTTCTAGATGTGATCTGTTCATCTGCTATGCTAGTTCGCATGATTAGTTTAATCTCTGCTATTGCTGTCATGATTATTTCCTATTTATTCAGATTAAATTTCGTAGTAATTTGCTCATTTTTACAACAGCCAGACCTCACACGTTAACAAAATTTACACTGAAGACCTACAGCCACGCGCGAATTTACCCCGCAGCATCCCAAACTAATAGTCTAATACACGTGACCACTCTTAATAGGTTCACAAATCCAAACCGGCCAAGTGGTGAAACGTGGTGGCGTAAACTTCCCCAGATATAGAGGCTTGGGTATGGTTAATGAAATGTGTGGTTACAGTTTAAAAAAAACTTCATATAATCTCTCCGAAAAATAAACTTCATATAATCGCGTCAGTGAGATCTAGGTAGAAACTGAAACACGTCGAGCGAGTGCGCATGCGCGGGGCGCCTTGTTTCTCGCGCGTGACCGACCCTTCGCGCCAAACGCGAATCATCGTGCGTGCGCATTAAATCTTCGATCGAGTTGCCTTGGGAACTCGCCGGCGTCGGCGAAGTCGAAACGTTGGGCACGGCCGTACCATCGTTATAACCAGCAGCCATGGACTGGTCCTCGCTCATGCCGGAACTCGTCCACCGCGTCGCCGCCCGTCTGCTGGACACTGCCGACCTCGACTGCTACATGGCCCTCCGCGCCGTCTGTCACAACTGGCGCGTCGCCACTGACGACCCCACCAACACCCTGGACCGCCGCTTCCGCCCGCCCAAACGGGTCATGCTCGACTACAAGTCCCACGGTGAGGACGCCGCTCCTGGTCAACACGCCACCAGGCGCTTCCACGGCAGGAGCATCCCGATGCTCCGCGCTACTTCATCGTCTCCGTCACTTGCCGACGGCCTTCCTCTCCTGGCGGCCAGCGCGGCTACGTCACCTGCGTCCTCAACCCGTTACGGACCACATGTCGGTCGCTGCACGCATGCGCTCTCAACGTGGCCGCGCCGGTCGTCTCCGGCTCGCCTCCGCACTACCTCGTCCTCTACTGCCACATGTCGAGGAAGCTGTATAGGGCCAGCCCTGACAGCCAAGACTTCGTCAGGTACAAGAAGAAGTACGCGTACCCTCTTGTCAAGAAGGCCGTCCAAGGCTGTATCGCCATCGACGGCCACAAGGGTTTACTACCGCCGCTTCCGGCCATGGTGATCACCAAGATCGCTCATCTGATGACGCCGTTCGTCGCCCACCTGCCTGACGAGGAGGTCCATACCGATCTCTGGAAACGTTGTTTTGTAGTGGAATCTGCTGGGGAGACGCTGGTCATCTTCAAGCTTGAGAATCGTCGCATGGAGGTTTTCAAGACGGATGACACGGGCGTCGAAAACACGCTCCAGCCCGTGAAGAGCATTGGTAGCCGTGCCATCTTCCTCGGCAGTGGCGGAGCTAAGATACCCCATAAAAATATGGTTTAATCGCGAAAAGTTAGAATTTAAACTCAATGCTTAACGATATAACAAAATATATAAAAATATGACAAAAACTACAAAGAACAGCATGTGATATAAAAGAGTACCAAATCAATGATTTGCTTCATCAGTGCCTCACCTAACCTTGTCAACGGTAGAAGAAGAGTCAACACCTTCAAGACAACAAAAGCAAAATCATAAGATATACAATATCATTGATAAAAATCTAAAAACTTACCTCAAAATAACCGAGTTAGATCGTGGCCTCGTGGAGTGGATGGGTTCCCTCGTGCGTCCGTTTCAGCCTTCCAGACGAGAGAGCCCATCAGTCTTTGGGCTTTCTTCTTTTCCACGCCCTGGGCCTGCAGAAAAACATACATATGTATAGCCTGTTCGAATTTCCACGCCCCGGGCCTGGGCCCTGGGTGCCCGGGGCCCAGCTCCGCCCTTGTTCCTCGGCTATTTTGATAGGGGCATCTCTATCGACGCTGATAAGTTCCCATCCATTGAAGCCAACTGCATATACTTCACGGAACACATCAACTCGCTGTCCACCCACATATATCACCTCAAGGATGGAGAAGAAGGTCCCATTGGTGCCGCACCTTCTACGAACCTGCCTGCTTTTCTGGGTGATCCTTTTGCTCAGCATCCTTTCAGCATCATTCAGCTGCTCTCCCTCTACACTTTCAACATACAGAATTATCATATGGTTCTTCTACTAAAGGACGAAGACCACATTCTTGAGCAGCTCCGGATTGCTCAACTGCCGCTTTCTGACCTTCGCTGAGTCCTTCAGGCGGATACCCATTCTGATGGGTCAAGAGTTGATTCCGCATCCATATGTTCTGTTAAGCTTCGTATTGATTATAATTCCTTTTGCGGTACTTTCATTTTTTTTCTGTCATGGTTTCTTGGTGTTCTGTACTGCAACAAACCAACTGGATGAGCCTTGAAAAATATTAATATCAATGAAATGTTTCATCACTTCTCTTATTCAAAGGCTTTTTTTTAGATCTACATGTCCATAATAAGAATATACAATCCGTACAGCCAACGAAGACAAAAAGTGGAAAGAACATTTGTCCCGGTACAATTACAGAAAGGACCCCAAAATCAAAATAATAATACAATCATGTCTTTGGAGGTCCCTCTGCACAGAAAAGCAACCATCCACCGTCGTCACCCATTGTCGACGAAATACCGCCGGAGAGGAAGCACATGAAGATCCACCACAACCAAATCCGAAAGAGCAATATCGCAACCGGAGTTGCTTCGTGAGCCTAACAACACGTCCACCACGAAAGGTAGAACAATTTTCCAATGTGGCATGTCGGCTAGGGACATCCCTGTGCCACCCGCTGGACTTTAGCATCGCCGGCTTCATCCAATGAAGTCGAAGAAGAGCAGCGAGGTTGCCTGCCATCGTCTGCCAACCTAGCACCAGAATAACCATCCTCTAGCATAGATCGCCATCGCCGCTCCTGATTGGAATAGCAACTGCCGACACAGACAAAAAAAACTAGCCTCCCTGATCCGACTAAACAGAGAGGAACATGAGCCATCGACCTACCGGCGCTGCTCAGGAGAGCACCGCCGAGATGGGGGAAGTCGAGGCAAATTTATTCGACGAAGCGATGCTACCGCCACCATTGAAGAAGCGTCACCGCAAAAACTATTCTTAAACTATCTACAGCTGACGCCGAACCACCGGGGGTCTCCACACCTCCCTGCCACCGAAGCGGCAGATGAAAGGAGGGAGATCCCATGGGCTCGCCGCCGGCGGTTGAAGATGGGAAGTGGATCCCCACCCCGTTTGTCGCTCACCAGAGAGAAAACTGGTCAGGGTCAATGTTTTTATTCAAAACCTTTGTTGTACCAAAATTCTAATTGGGGCTTTGTGGTAGAAAATGTTTGGTCATCCAAAAAAACAAGGGAAACCTTTTGCGCCGACCGACCGGCTGATCTCTCGGCCTGTCACTTTCCCAGAAATGCACGCGGGGACACACACAAGCTCATCCCCACCCACCGCTTTGCTTCCTGCCTTGTGGATTCACACATCGAGAAGCTTATCCGTGGCTCGGCACTCGTTTCACTCCTCCCTTGTGTCACATCTCTCCTCCCCACCAACAAATCCACGAATTCAAATGTTGAACATAATAAAGTGATGATGCCAAGAAAGATAAACACACACAATGAGTAGTAGGTCACGTCTTAGCATTTGTCGAGTCGATTAGTCTAATGTGTATCGACATATATAGAATTCGTGCAAAAAACATGATTATAGAGTTGCTCTGATGAAGCTATGTACCTAGGGTAGGGTCATGGACCTGTCCAAACTGCCCTACCCAAGGACATCTCTAGAAGAAATCACCTTTCAATCGACTTGGAAGTGTTCCACTCGACAGACTCGGAGACATTCGACCAAGAAGCGGTCACTCGACCAAGACCAAACCACTCGACGGCCAGGAGACCTAAAGACACTCCGCACTCTAACAGTCGGTTATTAAGTAGCTTTTATGACCATCATAGCACTTTATTAAGGGCGTTACCAGTAACGCCCGACCTTAATGTATTTAAAACCCTGCATAACTGAGGGCCGGAGGGGTCCGACGAACTCTATATAAGCCACCCCCTCCTCAGTGTAAAGGGTTCGCACCCCTGTAATTCATACACGCATAATCCAGTCGACCGCCTCTGGGCTCGGAGACGTAGGGCTATTAACTTCCTCGAGAAGGGCCTGAACTCGTAAACCTCGTGTGCTTACAACTTCTCCATAGCTAAGATCTTGCCTCTCCATACCTACCCCCTACATTACTGTCAGACTTAGAACCACGACAGTTGGCGCCCACCTGGGGCAGGTGTTTTAGCGATTTGTTGGAGGAGTTGCGATCTTTTCCGATCCAAATCATCATGGTTTCTGGCGGAGTTTTGGTGGAGGGCCGCGAGATCCGTCTCGGCGCGCTCACGTTCATCGCTGACGACTCCGCTTGGCTTCAGGAGGCTCCGCTCGACGTGGACGCACTCCCTGTCCGCGGGGCACGCACTTTAGCGCGTGCGTCCGCGGCATTCCTTTGCGGCAACCGTCGACCCACTACCGGTCGGCTCCTGTGTGTCCTCCCTCCCTGTTTCCCGCCGGCGCAAGCGCTCTGGTCGGTCGAGACTTCAGCGGTGGGTGAGACACGCGGTGGCACGCCAGTCGGCCACCCCTCAAGTCGCGGCGATCGAGCCCGACGATCCCTCTATGGCCTGTTCGATATGTCGACTGGCTCTACAGAGACCGCATCCGAGTGCGACAGCAGTGATCCGGCGGCAGAGGTTCTGATGGTCGATGGACCGCCCAGTCCTCCTGGTTTTCCCCGCACCAACGGAGGCACGGGTGGAGGCGACCTGTCGCGTCCCCATGAGGAATATCTCCCAGAGCCTCTCACGTCGCTGCAGAGAGAAGAACTTCGTCGCCGGAACATGGATGCGCTACACACTCCTATCGTTGGAGAAACCTCCGAGGCTCGTGCCTTGGAGGACGCGCGCCTGGCAAACTTGGCCGAGCGCACTCGACTGGAGAACCTCCACCGAGCACTCGACGAGCGTGCGCGACAATGGGTTCCCGAATCTAGTCGATGTCAGCTCTTTCCGCCCCCGCAGGTATATCGAACTCCGATTCAGAATTTAGCAGCTACAGCCCGTATAGCAGAGTCGATTCAACCTTCCTAGTTGGAGGCTGGCAGAGGCTTGCTGCAGATCAGAGCGTTACTCCGGGCAGCAGGAGACCAGAATTCCGCTGTTTCTCAGTCGCGGAACAGGATTCATAGCAGATCCGTTGCTGCAGACACAGTCCAGTCGGCTCATAGCCCAAGATCGCCCCCGAGGCGTGAGGGACGTGGGGACCGGCGTAATCAGTACGGGAACCGTGAGCAGTATGATCACCGATTCGATCGTGACGATCGACGTCGAGTGCCCACCCCTCCCCCGAGGAGCGGGTCGTATGCGCCTCGACAGCAGGATGACAGGCGCCCTCATAGTGTTGGGCGAAGGATTCCAGTCGACCCCAGGGAACCAGGCTTTGATGCGAGATCCATTCTCGTTCAAGGTTTGGTCGACAGGAATAGAGCTCACCGAGAAGGTCACGACAGGGATGCACCTACCAGCAGCAGAGTACATGTTTCAGGGCCAGAGTGCTTTAGTAGAGCCATCAGGGCCGTTGTGATTCCTCCCAACTTCAGGTTGGCGACTGGAGTCAATAAGTTCACTGGTGAGTCCAAGCCCGATACTTGGCTTGAAGACTACCGAGTGGCTGTCCAGATTGGCGGTGGCAATGATGAAGTGGCCATGAAGCACCTGCCTCTCATGTTGGAGGGCTCGGCCAGAGCATGGCTGAATCAGTTAGCACCCAGCAGCATTTACACTTGGGAAGATCTCGCCCGAGTGTTTGTCACTACATTTGAAGGAACATGCAAGCGACCGCAGGACTGACGGAACTGCGGTCTTGCGTGTAGAAGCCGAATGAAACCTTCAGGGGTTACATCCAGAGATGGATCACGTTACATCGCACGGTAGAGAATGTGCCTGATCACCAAGCAGTCTGTGCCTTCAAAGAAGGCGTCAAGTACAGAGAACTGAATCTGAAATTCGGTCGAACCAGAGACATGTCTCTGAATCGGATGATGGAGATTGCCACCAAGTACGCTAATGGTGAAGATGAGGATCGACTCCGGAGTGGCAAGCACAAGTCAGTCGCCCAAGAAACTGGAGGAGCAAATTCCAATCGGAAACAGAAGCGGAAAGCCGAGCCAGCTGCTCCTGGGGATGCCTTGGCTGTAACTCAAGGAAAGTTTAAGGGGAAACCCAAAGGGCCTTGGAACCCCAAGAAAGTTAAAGATCAAGACGGAAATGATGTGTTGGATTTGCCATGTCACATCCACACCAAAAAAGATGAAGAGGGTGAGCTGATTTAGCCGAAACATACCACTCGACAGTGTTGGCTCTTGATCCAGCAGTTCCAGGGCAAACAGCCCAAAGATAAGGAAAAGGAGTCGGACAAAGTTGAGGACAAGGAAGACAGTGATGATGGATACCCCCAGGTCAATTCCACCTTGATGATTTTTGCTGATGTTGAAAGCAAAAGTCGACTGAAAGTTATCAACCGTGAGGTGAATATGGTTACTCCGGCGACACCCAGTTATCTAAAGTGGTCTCAGACGGCCATCACATTCGACCAGTCCGATCACCCAACGCACATTGCCACCCCTGGGAGGCAAGCTTTGGTGGTCGACCCAGTTGTTGAAGGCACTCGACTGACCAAAGTCTTGATGGATGGTGGCAGTGGTTTGAACATACTGTATGCTGAGAAGTTGAAAGGGATGGGCATTCCGATGTCCAGACTCAGTACCAGCAACATGAGTTTCCATGGAGTCATTCCTGGAAAGAAGGCTGAGTCACTCGGCCAAATTGCTCTTGATGTGGTTTTCGGTGATTTCAAGAATTACCGCAAAGAAAAGTTGACGTTCGAAGTTGTGGATTTCCAGAGTGCTTATCACGCTATTTTGGGCAGGCCAGCTTACGCACGCTTCATGGCTCGACCATGTTATGTGTATCTCAAAATTGAAGATGCTGGTCCCAAAGGTGTGAATCACTTACGGGGCAATCGGAAGAAAGAAGAAGAGTGTTTTCAGAAAGGCTCAAAGATCGTTGATGCTCAGATGGCATGGTGGAGCTGCAGGAATACCAGAAGACTGCAGACCGAGTGATTTGTTGCGAGCCAAGAAGCCCGCTACAGAATCAGCTTTTCAGTCGTCTGGCGAAACGAAGACAGCTCGCATCCACCCGACTGATCCCAGTGTTGCTCCGACTCATATCTCAACAACACTCGACTCCAAATAGGAAGAAGCGCTCATCCAGTTCCTCCGTGAGAACTGGGACATTTTCGCATGGAAGCCTTCTGACATGCCGGGTGTTCCCAGGGAGCTGGCTGAGCACCGCCTAAGAGTCGACTCAAAAGTAAAATCTGTCAAAGAACATCTCCGACGGTCCGCCGTCCAGAAGAGAAAGGCTATTGGCGAGGAGGTGGCTCGGCTCTTAGCAGCGGAGTTCATCGAGAAATCTACCACTCCGAGTGGCTCGCCAACGTTGTCATGGTCCCCAGAAGGACAAGTCACTTCGCATGTGCATTGACTTTAAACATATCAATCGGGCCTGCCCGAAAGATCATTTTCCTCTCCCCCGCATCGACCAGATAGTCGACTCGACTGCGGGATGTGAGCGACTGTCTTTTTTAGACGCCTATTTCGGGTACCATCAGATCCGTCTGTATGGACCTGACGAGATCAAAACAGCTTTCATCACTCCATTCGGGTGCTTCTGTTATGTTACCATGCCGTTCGGCCTCAAGAATGCCGGAGCCACATTCATGAGGATGATTCAGAAGTGTTTGCTCACTCAAATCAGTCGGAATGTGGAAGCATACATGGATGATATTGTGGTCAAGTCACGGAAGGGTTCCGACCTGCTGACTGACCTTGCTGAAACCTTTGCCAACCTCAGGAGGTATGATATCAAGCTTAATCCATCAAAGTGCACATTTGGAGTTCCTGGCGGAAAATTACTCGGTTTTCTCATTTTCGAACGGGGAATCGACGCCAATCCAGAAAAAGTCGGTACTATACTCCGAATGAAAAGTCTTGTGCGAGTGCACGACATCCAGAAGCTTACTGGTTGCTTGGCCGCTTTAAGTCGATTCATATCTCGTCTCGGTGAAAAGGCATTGCCTCTTT
>NC_053022.1:550941040-550957318 GCF_003073215.2 Triticum urartu
ACAACCATTATTCTCGGATTTAAATGAGTAGCCATCTCGAATTAAACGAGATCCTGATACAATGTTCATGCTCAAAGCTGGCACTAAATAACAATTATTGAGGTTTAAAACTAATCCCGTAGGTAAATGTAGAGGTAGCGTGCCGACGGCGATCACATCGACCTTGGAACCATTCCCGACGCGCATCGTCACCTCGTCCTTCGCCAGTCTCCGCTTATTCCGCAGCTCCTGCTTTGAGTTACAAATGTGAGCAACCGCACCGGTATCAAATACCCAGGAGCTACTACGAGTACTGGTAAGGTACACATCAATTACATGTATATCACATATACCTTTCGTTTGCCGGCCTTCTTGTCCGCTAAGTATTTGGGGCAGTTCCGCTTCCAGTGACCACTTCCCTTGCAATAAAAAACACTCAGTCTCGGGCTTGGGTCCATTCTTTGGCTTCTTCCCGGCAGCTTGCTTACCGGGCGCGGCAACTCCCTTGCCGTCCTTCTTGAAGTTCTTCTTACCCTTGCCTTTCTTGAACTTAGTGGTTTTATTCACCATCAACACTTGATGTTCCTTTTTGACTTCTACCTCTGCTGATTTCAGCATTGCAAATACTTCAGGAATGGTCTTTTCCATCCCCTGCATATTGAAGTTCATCACAAAGCTCTTGTAGCTCGGTGGAAGCGACTGAAGGATTCTGTCAATGACCGCGTCATCCGGGAGATTAACTCCCAGCTGAGTCAAGCGGTTATGTAACCCAGACATAGTGAGTATGTGCTCACTGACAGAACTATTTTCCTCCATCTTACAGCTGAAGAACTTGTCGGAGACTTCATATCTCTCGACCCGGGCATGAGCTTGAAAAACCATTTTCAGCTCTTCGAACATCTCATATGCTCCGTGTCTCTCAAAACGCTTTTGGAGCCCCGGCTCTAAGCTGTAAAGCATGCCGCACTGAACGAGGGAGTAATCATCGGTACGTGTCTGCCAAGCGTTCATAACGTCTTGTTCTGCAGGGAGAGCAGGTGCTTCACCTAGCGGTGCTTGTAGGACATAATCTTTCTTGGCAGCTATGAGGATGATCCTCAGGTTCCGGACCCAGTCCGTATAGTTGCTGCCATCGTCTTTCAGCTTGGTTTTCTCTAGGAACGCGTTGAAGTTGAGGACAATGTTGGCCATTTGATCTACAATGCATGTTGTAAAGATTTTAGACTAAGTTCATGATAATTAAGTTCATCTAATCAAATTATTCAATGAACTCCCACTTAGATAGACATCCCTCCAGTCATCTAAGTATAACATGATCCGAGTTAACTAGGCCGTGTCCGATCATCACGTGAGACGGACTAGTCAACATCGGTGAACATCTTCATGTTGATCGTATCTTCTATACGACTCATGCTCGACCTTTCGGTCTTCTGTGTTCCGAGGCCATGTCTGTACATGCTAGGCTCGTCAAGTCAACCTAAGTGTTTGCATGTGTAAATCTGTCTTACACCCGTTGTATGTGAACGTTGGAATCTATCACACCCGATCATCACGTGGTGCTTCGAAACAACGAACTGTCGCAACGGTGCACAGTTAGGGGGAACACTTTCTTGAAATTATTATGAGGGATCATCTTATTTACTACCGTCGTTCTAAGTAAACAAGATGCAAAAACATGATAAACATCACATGCAATCAAATAATAATAGTGACATGATATGGCCAATATCACATAGCTCCTTTGATCTCCATCTTGGGGCTCCATGATCATCTTGTCACCGGCATGACACCATGATCTCCATCATCATGATCTCCATCATCGTGTCTCCATGAAGTTGCTCGCCAACTATTACTTCTACTACTATGGCTAACACGTTTAGCAATAAAGTAAAGTAATTTACATGGCGTTTCTCAATGACACGCAGGTCATACAAAAAATAAAGACAACTCCTATGGCTCCTGCCGGTTGTCATACTCATCGACATGCAAGTCGTGATTCCTATTACAATAGCATGAACATCTCATACATCACATATATATCATTCATCATTCATCACAACTTTGGCCATATCACATCACAAAACACTTGCTGCAAAAACAAGTTAGACGTCCTCTAATTGTTGTTGCAAGTTTTACGTGGCTGCAATAGGGTTCTAGCAAGAACGTTTTCTTACCTACGTGAAAGCCACAACGTGATTTGTCAACTTCTATTTACCCTTCATAAGGACCCTTTTCATCGAATCCGCTCCAACTAAAGTGGGAGAGACAGACACCCGCCAGCCACCTTATGCAACTAGTGCATGTCAGTCGGTGGAACCGGTCTCACGTAAGCGTACGTGTAAGGTTGGTCCGGGCCGCTTCATCCCACAATACGCTGAAGCAAAATAAGACTAGTAGCGGCAAGAAAGTTGACAACATCTACGCCCACAACAAATTGTGTTCTACTCGTGCAAGAGAACTACGCATAGACCTAGCTCATGATGCCACTGTTGGGGAACGTTGCAGAAAACAAAAAAATTCCTACGTTTTCACCAAGATCCATCTATGAGTTCATCTAGCAACGAGTGATCGGATGCATCTACATACCTTTGTAGATCGCGAGCGGAAGCGTTCAAAGAACGGGGATGAGGGAGTCGTACTCGACGTGATCCAAATCACCGGAGATCCTAGCGCCGAACGGACGGCACCTCCGCGTTCAACACACGTACGGTCAGCGTGACGTCTCCTCCTTCTTGATCCAGCAAGGGGGAAGGAGAGGTTGATGAAGATCCAGCAGCACGACGGCGTGGTGGTGGATGCAGGGCGTCACAGTAGCAGGGCTTCGCCGTATACTACGCGGAGAGAGAGGTGCAGCGGAGAGGGAGGCGCCAAAGGAGTCAAGGGTGAGGCTGCCCCCCAAGCCAGGTGGGGCGCCCCCCACCCCTAGGGTTCCCAACCCTAGGCGCATGGGGTGGGCCAAGGGGGGCGCACCAGCCCACTATGGGCTGGTTCCCCTCCCCACTTTGAGCCCATGGGGCCCTCCGGGATGGGTGGCCCCACCCGGTGGACCCCCGGGACCCTTCCGGTGGTCCCGGTACAATACCGGTGACCCCGAAACTCTCCCGATGGCCGAAACTGCACTTCCTATATATAATTCTTCACCTCCGGACCATTCCGGAACTCCTCGTGACGTCCAGGATCTCATCCGGGACTCCGAACAACTTTCGGGTTACTGCATATTCATATCTCTACAACCCTAGCGTCACCGAACCTTAAGTGTGTAGACCCTACGGGTTCGGGAGACATGTAGACATGACCGAGACGGCTCTCCGGTCAATAACCAACAGCGGGATCTGGATACCCATGTTGGCTCCCACATGCTCCTCGATGATCTCATCGGATGAACCACGATGTCGAGGATTCAAGCAACCCCGTATACAATTCCCTTTGTCAATCGGTATGTTACTTGCCCGAGATTCGATCGTCGGTATCCCAATACCTCGTTCAATCTCGTTACCGGCAAGTCACTTTACTCGTACCGTAATGCATGATCCCGTGACCAGACACTTGGTCACTTTGAGCTCATTATGATGATGCATTACCGAGTGGGCCCAGAGATACCTCTCCGTCATACGGAGTGACAAATCCCAGTCTTGATCCGTGTCAACCCAACAGACACTTTCGGAGATACCCGTAGTATACCTTTATAGTCACCCAGTTACGTTGTGACGTTTGGTACACCCAAAGCACTCCTACGGTATCCGGGAGTTACACGATCTCATGGTCTAAGGAAAAGATACTTGACATTGGAAAAACTCTAGCAAACGAACTATACGATCTTGTGCTATGTTTAGGATTGGGTCTTGTCCATCACATCATTCTCCTAATGATGTGATCTCGTTATCAATGACATCAATGTCCATAGTCAGGAAACCATGACTATCTGTTGATCAACGAGCTAGTCAACTAGAGGCTTACTAGGGACATGTTGGTGTCTATGTATTCACACATGTATTACGATTTCCGGATAACACAATTATAGCATGAATAAAGACAATTATCATGAACAAGGAAATATAATAATAATGCTTTTATTATTGCCTCTAGGGCATATTCAACAATTTCCCCATATGCAAAAAGGTCGAACAGTGGGTCAAAACCTCTGACAGCAGGACCTACATGTGCAAGACCAAATTGTTAAAAACCTAAATATTAGAATGGTTCCTGCAATTGCACAATAATGTGCTATTAGACAACGGACCATGCACGTGCTAACCTCGATTGTAAACCTCAGTGCTTCCCATTGTTTCCCTGCAACACATATAAGGTAGTTAGTCATCAGGTTAAGTAAGGGTTCGCATGCTATCAGTAAAATATGTTGATGAAAAATAAGCACATTGCAGATTCATCAGATTAATTCAAGCCACAGGAAAACCCATTTATCCAAACCAAGCATGATTAAGAACTAGGAAATATAGCACTTGTATATGTTTCTCATGTATTAAGTGCAGCCAAATTCGATTTATTCCTCACATGCACAACAATACAAAATTCTACCCATGACAATTGGACATCGCATTGCAGAATTGAACCAAGCAGTTAACTAAACACCACAACAAATGAACCAAACATTAACTGAGCACCACATTGCACAATATAACATACTCCTAATAGAAGATCAGACAGTTAACCAAACAGTTAACTACAACCAATTGTAGCAATTGTATTTGTTTCTCATGTATTTACTACAGCCAAATTCAATTTATTCCTCACATGGTATACAATAACAGAATGCACCCACAACTATTGAACATCGCATTGCAGAATTGAACCAAACAGTTAACTAAACACCACAACACAAATGAACCAAACGTTAACTGAGCACCACATTGCACAATGTATAACCAAACCAAGCATGCTTGACAACTTGGAAATATAGCAATTGTATTCGTTTCTCATGTATTTTGTAAAGATAAATTCGATTTATTTCTCACATGGAAGACAATACAAAATTGCAGCCTGAAGAATTGAACATCACATTTGCAGAATTGAACCAAACAGTTAACTGAAGACGACAACTAATTAACAAAATAGTTAATAAGTGAGCACCACACTGCACGACATATAGAACATATACACTAGAGCAACAGATTGCATGGTAAAATTAGATAGCACAATTCACTAGAATTTGTGAAGGAAAGGCAGGAGCAGCACACGCAACGGGTAAACCGAGCATGCTTAACCGGTGCTAGCAAATGGCAAGGTGCTCCTTCAAGATCTGGGGGTCGGCACGAATGGCAGCCATCGCGACCTCATCTGCACGTGCGACCGCGATTTGCTTCTCCGCTGCCAAATGCTCCTTGAGGTCCTGGCTATACTGCGTGCACCATGGCTTAGGGCGCTTATTTGGTGGAGGGGTCGGTGATTTGGGTGGAAGGTGTCGCGCTCGCACCGGCGGTCGGGGCATGTGGGATGTGGAAGGAGGAGGAGGATGGGGGTCGGGTGTGGATTACCTGCCTGGATAGGCGAGGCCGAGCAGCGTGAAGGAGGGTCGCCGGCGAGGGAGGCGGCGGCGCTGCAAGCAAGGAGTGAAGGTTTCAACTTGGAAAGGAAGGCGGAAACAGGGGAAATGTGGCTTTTGGTAAGGGGGAGGGCGGGAGGTAGATATTTCCGGAAGCCAAAAATTTGGAATCGCTTCAGCCAAAAAACTGGCGCGCAAAGTGTCATCAGACACGGTCCCTTATTCAGACACGGTCCGAAGATATTTTGTGCTGCATCTCACACTGGTTATAATAAACTGTGTGGGATCTACTTGATTTTTCGTCTTGATTTGAATTACATAATGGGGTCACAGCGGCCATGGACGGTGTTTCAATTGCTAGAACTTTTATCTGCAGTGAACATGCAACTATAGGTGTGTCGTCAAAAAATTGGAATTATTCAGGGTTCGTTTGGACATTTTTATACATTAACTGGGTTTTCTAGGCATTTTATGCGCATAATTCAAATTTGAACTACATGCACATGCTCCAGTGCATATAAACTGGTTGAAAAATCAAATATGTGTCCTTGGTTGCATGCTTAGGTCCCATGCAAGAAATGGAATGAATTTCAAACACCCTGCCACCGTCAGTCGGCCGCACATATTGAGATACCTGGTTTTTAAATTCTAGTAAATCCAAAACTCGTCTGAAATTCATGAAACTTGGCATGCTATCATGGAGCGGCATCAACATGTGTGGTAAATTTTTTCCCATTTGGGGCAGGTTTGGGTATAAGCTTCTCACAAACCAGAGCTTCTCACAACAAGCGTGATGGTTTCGGTAGGGAACGTGCCACCTTTGGGGACGAAACGATATCCGTTGCCTCTTATTGCTTTCAAAAAATTTCGAGTGTCAACATAGAACAAGAGTGTTGTGTTCAATTTTGGAATTTTTCGGGGTTTGTTTGGACATTTTTATACATTAACTGGGTTTTCCAGGCATTTTATGTGCATAATTCAAATTTGAACTACATGCACATTCTCCAGTGCATATAAACTGGTTGAAAAATCAAATATGTGTCCTTGGGTGCATGCTTAGGTCCCATGCAAGAAATGGAATGAATTTCAAACACCCTGCCACCGTCACTCGGCCGCAAACATTGAGATACCTGGTTTTTAAATTCTAGTAAATCCAAAACTCGTCTGAAATTCATGAAACTTGGCATGCTATCATGGAGCGGCATCAACATGCCGTGGTAAAATTTTGTCCCATTTGGGGCAGGTTTGGGTATAAGCTTCTCACAAACCAGAGCTTCTCACAACAAGCGTGATGGTTTCGGTAGGGAACGTGCCACCTTTGGGGACGAAACGATATCCATTGCCTCTTATTGCTTTCAAAAAAATTTCGAGTGTCAACATAGAACAACAAGAGTGTTGTGTTCAATTTTGGAATTTTTCGGGGTTCGTTTGGACATTTTTATACATTAACTGGGTTTTCCAAGGCATTTTATGTGCATAATTCAAATTTGAACTACATGCACATTCTCAAGTGCATATAAACTGGTTGAAAAATCAAATATGTGTCCTTGGTTGCATGCTTAGGTCCCATGCAAGAAATGGGAATGAATTCAAACACCCTGCCACCGTCACTCGGCCGCAAACATTGAGATACCTGGTTTTTAAATTCTAGTAAATCCAAAACTCGTCTGAAATTCATGAAACTTGGCATGCTATCATGGAGCGGCATCAACATGCCGTGGTAAATTTTTTGTCCCATTTGGGGCAGGTTTGGGTATAAGCTTCTCACAAACCAGAGCTTCTCACAACAAGCGTGATGGTTTCGGTAGGGAACGTGCCACCTTTGGGGACGAAACGATATCTGTTGCCTCTTATTGCTTTCAAAAAAATTCGAGTGTCAACATAGAACACAAGAGTGTTGTGTTCAATTTTGGAATTTTTCGGGGTTCATTTGGACATTTTTATACATTAACTGGGTTTTCCAGGCATTTTATGTGCATAATTCAAATTTGAACTACATGCACATTCTCCAGTGCATAAACTGGTTGAAAAATCAAATATGTGTCCTTGGGTGCATGCTTAGGTCCCATGCAAGAAATGGGAATGAATTTCAAACACCCTGCCACCGTCACTTGGCCGCAAACATTGAGATACCTGGTTTTTAAATTCTAGTAAATCCAAAACTCTCTGAAAATTCATGAAACTTGGCATGCTATCATGGAGCGGCATCAACATGTCGTGGTAAAATTTTTGTCCCATTTGGGGCAGGTTTGGGTATAAGCTTCTCACAAACCAGAGCTTCTCACAACAAGCGTGATGGTTTTGGTAGGGAACGTGCCACCTTTGGGGACGAAACGATATCCGTTGCCTCTTATTGCTTTCAAAAAATTTCGAGTGTCAACATAGAACAACAAGAGTGTTGTGTTCAATTTTGGAATTTTTCGGGGTTCGTTTGGACATTTTTATACATTAACTGGGTTTTCCAGGCATTTTATGTGCATAATTCAAATTTGAACTACATGCACATTCTCAGTGCATATAAACTGGTTGAAAAATCAAATATGTGTCCTTGGTTGCATGCTTAGGTCCCATGCAAGAAATGGGAATGAATTTCAAACACCCTGCCACCGTCACTCGGCCGCAAACATTGAGATACCTGGTTTTTAAATTCTAGTAAATCCAAAACTCGTCTGAAATTCATGAAACTTGGCATGCTATCATGGAGCGCATCAACATGCCGTGGTAAAAATTTTGTCCCATTTGGGGCAGGTTTGGGTATAAGCTTCTCACAAACAGAGCTTCTCACAACAAGCGTGATGGTTTCGGTAGGGAACGTGCCACCTTTGGGGACGAAACGATATCCGTTGCCTCTTATTGCTTTCAATTTTTTCGAGTGTCAACATAGAACAACAAGAGTGTTGTGTTCAATTTTGGAATTTTTCGGGGTTCGTTTGGACATTTTTATACATTAACTGGGTTTTCCAGGCATTTTATGTGCATAATTCAAATTTGAACTACATGCACATTCTCCAGTGCATATAAACTGGTTGAAAAATCAAATATGTGTCCTTGGTTGCATGCTTAGGTCCCATGCAAGAAATGGGAATGAATTTCAAACACCCTGCCACCGTCACTCGGCCGCAAACATTGAGATACCTGGTTTTTAAATTCTAGTAAATCCAAAACTCGTCTGAAATTCATGAAACTTGGCATGCTATCATGGAGCGGCATCAACATGCCATGGTAAAAAAATTGTCAGCTTCCCCAGGTTTAATTCGGTTTAGTTTAATTCGGTTTTTAAATATAAAACACTCATCGCAAACGTTTTAGTTAGAACACCCGTATGCAAACCGACAGCTTCCCCAGGAAGCCAAGGGAAAATGTGCCGAGCAGGATTTGTGCAGCTCTTGATCGCAAACGTTTTAGATAGAACACCTATGCAAAGTGAGAGCAGCGCAGGATTTGTGCATCCCTTCAACGCAAACGGTTGTTTTGGATGACCCGTGTGCAACCACGTACAAACAATTATTGGGTATGTTGCCATTTGTCAAACTGGAAAGATTTACATTTGTTGATCTAGTAACGTTGCCATTTGTCAATCCTTGTAACACTGCGATTTGTCAAAATATGCAGCTAGAAATCATTAGCACTATCTAATTTTTGCAACTAAAATTCAGTAATTAAGCATAGATTTCATTCATAGATTAAGCAGTCGTTCTTAATTTATACAAACAGTTCAACTCGACAGCTGAACCGACCAAACTTCTCCCCAATTGTTGCCAACCACGTACTGAAATAGCTAGTTCAACTATATATACTAGCTAATTTTAAGTACTTGTACAGTTCGACCACACATCTATAGTCAGATGAACTGAACAAAATAGCCCCTAAATACTACTACTACCACGGAGGGGCTTTGTGCTACTTCCGGCAGCCTCTCCTCTGCCGAGCGCACTCAGTAAGAGGCAGAGGAGGAGGAGCCTACCGACGAGCTGGACAAATGCAATACGGTGCCTGCCGCTGCTGCACGTTCAGCGACGCTCGCCAGCTCGAACGCCCACTGCCGCTCCAGACGATCCCTCTCGAAGCGGCCGGACTGCTCGTAGATCTTCCTGATTCCTCGCCTCTGCGTCGGTGTGTGCTGCGGCCATGGATGTGGTAAGGTTCTTTTCATGCTCGACGAGGCACCCCCCTCCTCCCGCAGAAACTCGATGTAGCACGCAAGGTCATTGACGCACGTGCGGGCCTCCACCTCCGCCTCCCGCCTTTGGGCCGCGGCGGCAGAGCGAGTGATAATCCCGGCGGTCGACGGTGGGCTGGCGGCCACGGCGGTCGATGATGGGGTGGCGGCCACGACCACCACCTCCCGCCTTCGGGCTGGCGACGGGCACCGGCAACGGAGCGTGTGGCGGGTGTTCCGCGCACACCCAACAGGGACGCCACGCACACTACACTACGCCGGGGACTACGTCGCCGCCACGGTGTAGCCTCCCTGCTGGAGCTGTCCTCTGATGATGGTGGAGTGGCCGAGCGATGACGACGGACCTGTGCCATTGGCGATTGTGGGAGAAGCAGACGAGATAAGCTACAGTAGGGATGGCAATGGGTAGGGTATGGGTGGGTACAACCTCCTTCTACCCAAACCCATACCCATAGAAACTTTTTATACCCACCCACTTCAATACCCATGGGTATAAATTGACACCCATGCCCATACCCATCGGGTATCCTATACCCAATGGGTATCCATTGGGTACAATATATAGCATTCAAATTCTTAAGAGGTAGAGAAATGAGTTCAAAATTCAAGTGATCATGGTAGAGTAGTATAGCACGTATGTGGCCTCCTCCAGTGGGTGGCCTCTTGGAGGCATCAGGGGAGTATGAGCAGCGGTTGGTGGAAGGCCGATGTAGTGGAAGGCGGTGGTGGGAATTGGGGATCACTGGATCGAGTGTTCGACAAGAGTCTGGTAGCGAAGAGTCGATATTTCATCTTTTTGAGGAGTCACATAGGACGTAAGAGGAGTGGCGAGCAGGTGATTATGAGCCTATGAGCTATGACTTGTTTAAGGAATAGGAGATTTAGGGTTGGACCATATGAGTTGGATGTTAACCCCACATATTATAGGAGTTATTTTCATTTATTAATTTTTTCTGGGTATCCATTGGGTTACCCATGGGCACAATTTATTACCCATGCCCTACCCATATATTTTGCGGGTATGGGTAGCCATTACCCGTGGATAGAAAATCTCTTCAAGTCTTGCCCATACCCATTATTTTCGGGTAGGGTACCCGCAGGTACCCATACCCATGGGCAAAACTTCCATCCCTAAGCTACAGGGAGGGAGGGGAAAATGCGACGTAGGATTCGCTGGCCGTGAGGGTTTTTATAGAAGGCCGGTGTCGGATTTCGGGTTCCGGCAAAACCCTTGAGGTTCGAACTCTGGGGTGCGCATGAAGATCTCTCCTCCCCCTAGCTCACGCTCTCACCGCAATCTCAAAGATCAGCACGTCGAACTCGCAAAACAAAGGACACAAGGTTTATACTCGTTCGGGGCACCGATGTGGTGTAATACCCTACTCCAGTGTGGTGTGGAGGATTGCCTCTTGGGCTGAGGATGAACGAGTGCAAGGGAAGAACAGCCTCTTGAGGAGAGGTGTCCTTGAGCTTGGTGAGCTTGTGTGGTTGAGGATGATCTGAATGGTCCCAGATCCGTTCCCTCCTACTATGGTGGCTAGTCCTATTTATAGAGGCCCTGGTCCTCTTCCCAAATGTTAGGCGAGAAGGGATCCCACAACGGCCAATTTGAAGGGGGACAGCTAGTACAAGCTATCCTCATAATAGGTGGTCTTCGCCTGCCAAAGGCTCTGGTGGTGACGCCGTCCTGGGCTCCACGGTGACCTCCGACTTGCCGTCCTGCTAGTCTTGGTCTTGTTGCATCGATATGGAAACCTTTGACTGATGCCTTGGGACTCCTCGCCTGTGCTTGCCTCTTTAGCACCAAAGGTGAAATGAGTACACTGTGCGCGTTGGCGCCGCCTGGCCTTGGTCGTCATGGCTTGCATCACAGGGACCTCGCGAGGTGCCCCTCGCCTGGATCTCTCCGCCCCTCACGAGCCATCCTGGTGAGGCCGTCCCCGAGGAGGTCTTGCATCGTCCTCCTCGCGAGGCTTGGCCCCTCGTGAGGGTCTTGAGTGTTCGCTAATGAAGATGGGCCGTACAGGGCTGCAGGCAGGCAAGTCTGGGGACCCCCGTTCCCAGGACATCGACAGTAGCCCCCAGGCCCAAGGCACGCTCGTACTTAGCTTTGAGGCGAAGCCAAGGGGCAAGTGCGGAGCGCCGCGGGCCCCGACAGCCTGCGACCTCGGTTGACGCATGGCGATTGATGGGACGTGGGCATCTCCGCTTCCCCATGCTACCTCGGCAACTGCTCGACTTGACGAGTCCCTGATACATGCAGAGAAAACCATCATTACCTGTGATCGTGGGGGTCGCCGGTTGGCCTTCTCCTGCTATAAATGAGGAGGGGGCAGAGCCCCCATCGCCCATCTCTTCCTACTCCGCTCGCTTCTCCTCCCTTGCTTCATTGCTTGCAGCGACACCCATGGCGCCTGTGAAGAGGTTCTCGGCCGCAGAGAAGGGGAAGGCCCGCCTGGAGGGGCCTGGCTCCCCGCCCCCCCAGAGGGGGCGCGTCGCTGATACGTCTCCAACGTATCTATAATTTTTGATTTCTCCATGCTATATTATCTACTGTTTTGGACTATATTGGGCTTTATTTTCCACTTTTATATCATTTTTGGGACTAACCTATTAACCGGAGGCCCAGCCCAAAATTGCTGTTTTTTTCCTATTTCAGTGTTTCGAAGAAACGGAATATCAAACGCAGTCCAAACGGAATAAAACCTTCGGGAACGTGATTTTCTCACCGAACGTGATCCAGGAGACTTGGACCCTGCTCCAAGGAACAAAAGAGGCGGTCACGAGGGTGGGGGGCGCGCCCTCCCTAGGGCGCGCCCCCTGCCTTGTGGGCCCCTTGGTGCTCCTCTGGCGTACTCCTTCCTCCTATATATACCTGCGTACCCCCAAACAATCAGAACAGGAGCCAAAAACCTAATTCCACCGTCGCAACTTTCTGTATCCACGAGATCCCATCTTGGGGCCTGTTCTGGAGCTCCGCTGGAAGAGGGCCATCATCACGGAGGGCTTCTACATCATCATAGCCTCTCCGATGAAGTGTGAGTAGTTTACCTCAGACCTTCGGGTCCATAGTTAGTAGCTAGATGGCTTCTTCTCTCTCTTTGAATCTCAATACAAAGTTCTCCCCCTCTCTTGTGGAGATCTATTCGATGTAATCTTGTTTTTGCGGTGTGTTTGTTGAGACCGATGAATTGTGGGTTTATGATCAAGTCTATCTATGAATAATATTTGAATCTTCTCTGAATTCTTTTATGTATGATTGGTTATCTTTGCAAGTCTCTTCGAATTATCCGTTTGGTTTGGCCAACTAGATTGGTAGTTCTTGCCATGGGAGAAGTGCTTAGCTTTGGGTTCAATCTTGTGGTGTCCTTTCCCAGTGACAAAAGGGGCAGCAAGGCACATATTGCATCGTTGCCATTGGGGATAACAAGATGGGGTTTATTTCATATTGCATGAATTTATCTCTCTACATCATGTCATCTTGCTTAAGGCGTTACTCTGTTTTTAACTTAATACTCTAGATGCATGCTGGATAGCGGTCGATGAGTGGAGTAATAGTAGTAGATGCAGAATTGTTTCGGTCTACTTGTCATGGACGTGATGCCTATATACATGATCATGCCTAGATATTCTCATAACTATGCTCAATTCTGTCAATTGCTCAACAGTAATTTGTTCACCCACCGTAGAATACTTATGCTCTTGATAGAAGCCACTAGTGAAACCTATGGCCCCCGGGTCTATTCTCATCATATCAATCTCCATCACTTTAATCTTGCTTTGCTTTTTTACTTTGCCTTTACTTTTTACTTTGCATCTTTATACCAAAAATACCAAAAATATTATATCTATCAGATCTTACTCTCGTAAGTGACCGTGAAGGGATTGACAACCCCTAATCGCGTTGGTTGCGAGTAGCTATCATTTTGTGCAGGTACGAGGGACTTGAGCATGGCCTCCTACTGGATTGATACCTTGGTTCTCAAAAACTGAGGGAAATACTTACGCTACTCTGCTGCATCATCCCTTCCTCTTCGGGGAAAACCAACGCAAGCTCAAGACATAGCAAGAAGGATTTCTGGCGCCGTTGCCGGGGAGTCGACGCAAAAAATCAATATACCAAGTACCCATCACAATCCCTATCTCTCGCATTACATTATTTGCCATTTGCCTCTCGTTTTCCTCTCCCCCCAATTCACCCTTGTCGTTTTATTCGCCTCTCTCTCTATCCTCCCTCTCTATTTGCCTCTTTTGCCCGTTTGCTCTTGTTTGCTCGTGTGTTAGATTGCTTGTTTATCGCGATGGCTCAAGATACTACCAAATTGTGTGACTTCACCAATACCAATAATAATGATTTCCTTAGCACTCCGATTGCTCCTCTTACCGATGCTGAATCTTGTGAAATTAATACTACTTTGTTGAATCTTGTTATGAAAGACCAATTCGCTGGCCTTCCTAGTGAAGATGCCGCTACTCATCTGAATAGCTTCGTTGATTTATGTGATATGCAAAAGAAAAAAGATGTCAATAATGATGTCGTTAAATTGAAGCTATTCCTTTTTCGCTTAAAGATCGTGCTAAAGCTTGGTTTTCGTCTTTGCCTAAGAATAGTATTGATTCATGGAACAAGTGCAAAGATGCTTTTATCTCTAAGTATTTTCCTCCCGCTAAGATCATCTCTCTTAGAAACAATATTATGAACTTTAAACAACTTGATCATGAACATGTTGCACAAGCTTGGGAGAGAATGAAATTAATGATACGTAATTGCCCTACTCATGGTTTGAATTTGTGGATGATTATACAAAATTTTTATGCCGGATTGAATTTTGCTTCTAGAAATCTTTTAGATTCGGCCGCGGGAGGCACTTTTATGGAAATCACTTTAGGAAATGCTACCAAACTCCTAGATAATATTATGGTTAATTATTCTCAATGGCATACTGAAAGATCTTCTAATAAAAAAGTGCATGCGATAGAAGAAATCAATGTGTTGAGTGGAAAGATGGATGAACTTATGAAATTATTTGCTACTAAGAGTGTTTCTTCCGATCCTAATAATATGCCTTTGTCTACTTTTATTGAGAATAACAATGAATCTATGGATGTGAATTTTGTTGGTAGGAATAATTTTGGTAACAACGCTTATAGAGGGAATTTTAATTCTAGGCCATATCCTAGTAATCCTTCTAATAATTATGTGAATTCCTACAACAACTCTTATGGAAATTATAATAAGAAGCCCTCTGAATTTGAGAATAGTGTTAAAGAGTTTATGAATTCACAAAAGAATTTTAATGCTTTGCTTGAAGAGAAATTGCTTAAAGTTGATGATTTGGCTAGGAACGTTGATAGAATTTCTCTTGAGATTGATTCCTTAAATCTTAGATCTATTCCTCCTAAGCATGATATCAATGAGTCTCTTAAAGCCATGAGAATTTCCATTGATGAGTGCAAGGAAAGAACCACTAGGATGCGTGCTTCCAAAGATGCCTTTATTAAAGCGTGTTCCTCTAGTTCCTATGAAAATCAAGATGAAGATCTAAAAGTTATTGATGTGTCCCCTATTAATTCTTTGTTTTGCAATATGAATCTTGATGAAACTGAGTATGATCTTCTTTTACCTAGAAGGCGTTCTAAAAATTTGGAGTATTTAGATCTTAATGATGAAATTGATGAAAGTGTAATTGAAAGAAATAAAAATCTAGATGTTGCAAAAACCCACTATATTGGATTTCAAGGAATTTAATTATGAAAGTTTCTCTTTAATTGATTTTATTTCCTTGTTGCAATCCATGCTAAATTCTCCGCATGCTTATAGTCAAAATAAAGCCTTCATCGAACATATTGTTGATGCCTTGATGAAATCTTATGAAGAAAAACTTGAGTTGAAAGTTTCTATCACTAGAAAACTCTATGATGAGTGGGAACCAACTATTAAAATTAAAATTAAAGATCATGAGTTTTATGCTTTGTGTGATTTGGGTGCTAGTGTCTCTACTATTCCCAAGACTTTGTGTGATTTACTAGATTTCCGTAATTTTGATGATTGCTCTCTAAACTTGCATCTTGCGGATTCCACTATTAAGAAACCTATGGGAAGGATTAATGATGTTCTTATTGTTGCAAATAGGAATTATGTTCCCGTAGATTTCATTGTTCTTGATATAGATTGCAATCCTTCTTGCCTTATTATTCTTGGTAGACCTTTCCTTAGAACGATTGGTGCGATTATTGATATGAAGGAAGGGAATATTAGATTTCAATTTCCATTAAAAAAGGGCATGTAACACTTTCCAAGAAAGAAAATAAAATTTACATATGAAACTATCATGAGATCCACTTATGGATTGCCTACCAAAGATGGCAATACCTAGATCTATCCTCACTTTTATGCCTAGCTAGGGGCGTTAAACGATAGCGCTTGTTGGGAGGCAACCCAATTTTATTTTTATTCCTTGCTTTTTTCTCCTGATTAGTAATATATAAATTATTTAGCCTCTGTTTTGGTTGTGTTTTTTGTGTTTAATTAGTGTTTGTGCCAAGTAGAACCGTTGGGAAGACTTGGGGAAAGTCTTGTTGACTTGCTGCTAAACAACAGAAAAACTTATCTCTCTCT